>NC_061845.1:14227020-14229520 GCF_019202785.1 Penaeus chinensis
CTCTCTCTCTCTCTCTCTCTCTCTCTCTCTCTCTCTCTCTCTCTCTCTCTCTCTCTCTTTCTCTCAGAGATGGCGTTTGATGGTGGTAACAGGTAAAGAACTGTCTGCTCAGCATGCATGCACAAAAATAAATATTAACTGCAAATAGTGTTTTTTCTGTATAGTAAAAAAAAAAATGATGTATATTCTTCAATCATATAAAACGACCATGAATACGATGATGTCAATCCAGAAACATGGGGAGCAGACTGAAGGAGAGAGAGAGAGAGAGAGAGAGAGAGAGAGAGAGAGAGAGAGAGAGAGAGAGAGAGAGAGAGAGAGAGAGAGAGAGAGAGAGAGAGAGAGAGAGAGAGAGAGATTTAGGCTATACAGAAAGATGCATAAATACAATGGAGGATGATAAGTAGGAAGGACATACACCTTCTCCTTGAGGTTACGCATTCCAAGTAGCAGGATAACCCATAATGTATATATACAATCGGATGACCAATCACGGATGGTCACACGAAGCCTCGAGCAGCAGGTAACTCGATGAACCGCCCTACGAGACCCGTCCACGAATAGGCCACGCCCTTTGATCCTTGATCACTCTTGAGCAAGCCTGCAAGCAGGCTACAACCAGTCTTCCTCCGGTTCCCTTCCGGGCCCCGCCGTTTCCTAGAGGAAGGTCCGTTGGCCAGATTGAGCAGCACGCCACAACAGCTAACCACGCCACAAGAAAACTACCAGACTAAGGTCTTGTTCCAGACCGTTTACTTAGTAACAAACAACGGAACGATTAAGAGTCACACACACGCAAGCACACACACACACACACATACATACATACATACATACATACATACATACATACATACATACATACATACATACATACATACATACATACATACATATACATATATATATATATATATATATATATATATATATATCATAGCACATGCACACACACACACACACACACACACACACACACACACACACACACACACACACACACACACACACACACACACACACACACACACACGCATACACACACACACACATACACACACACACACATACACATACATACATATACATACATAAGGAGAGAGATAGAGAGAGAGAGAGCGAGAGCGAGAGCGAGAGCAAGAGCGAGAGAGAAAGAGAAAGAGAAAGAGAAAGAGAGAGAAAGAAAGAGAGAAAGAAAGAAAGAGAGAAAAGAGAGAGAGAGAGAGAGAGAGAGAGAGAGAGAGAGAGAGAGAGAGAGGCAGATAGCCATTTATATGTAAGCACGTGTGTATGTGTATATATGTGTGTGTGTGTGTGTGTGTGTGTGTGTGTGTGTGTGTGTGTGTGTGTGTGTGTGTGTGTGTGTGTGTGTGTGTGTGTGTGTGTGTGTGTGTGTGTGTGTGTGTGTGTGTGTGTGTGTGATCATCATCATCAGCAGCAGCCTGAATCAGCCCACTGCTGGATGTAGGCCTCTCCCAATGTTTTCCAACCTTGTCTGTCTTGCAATTTTTGTTTCCAGTCTTGGCCTCCATATTTCGTCACGCCATCTTGTAGCTGGCCTCTTTATGTTATCTATAGCCCAGTCTGTTACTTTCTTTGTCCATCTACCGTCTTGTCTCCAACATAAATGACCTGCCCATTGTCATTTCTTCTTTTTGATGTTCCCAAGTATATCTTCCATTTTGTTCCCTGAACCACGTCGACCTCATCCGATCTCTTAGGTTAATTCCTAGCATCAACCTTTGCATCCCTCTCTGGGTACTTATTAGTTTCCTCTCCAGTAATTTGGTTGTAGTCCATGTTTCTGATCCATAAGTTATAACTGGGAGGGCGCATTGGTTAAAGACTTTTCTGTTTAGACATAATGGCAAGGAGCCACTTAGTATGCTATTGGGTCTGCTGAAGGCACTCCAGCTTAGACTTATGTGTCGCTTTATTTCCTCTTCACTAGAAGTGTATGTCTGTACGAGTTGCCCTAGATATATATACTTGTCCACTAACTCTAGTGTACATGTATCTGTTCGAATTGACCTCTACTGTTGCACATGATCTTAGTATTTTTCGTGTTCATTCTAAGTCCGACTTTCAGACTTTCTCTATTCAGATCGTTTATAAATTGCTGCATTTCATTTGCAAATTTTAGGTTGTTTAGGATTCGTCTCCTACTTTGATATCCTTTCCATTCCATTCTAGCTTCTTAAATATTTCCTCAAGGCAAACTGTAAGCAGTTTTGGAGAGATGGTGTCGCCTTAACACCTTTTTTAATTGGTATTTTATCAGTTTCCGTGTGGGGCTTGATGGTTGCTGTCCCATCTTCGTATACATCTTTTAATAATTTACAATATACCTTACCTACTCCCTTTCTTCGAATAGCTTCTAGTACTGCTGGTATTTGTACAAAGTCAAATGCCTTTTCGTAATCGATGAATATCACACACTGAGGGCTTCCTATATTCGTTTATTTTTTATCTTATTTGGGTGAGCGTATGGATGTGGTAT
>NC_061845.1:14234520-14244520 GCF_019202785.1 Penaeus chinensis
TGTATATATGAATATGTATATGTAATATATGTAATATATAAATATATATATGTTATATATAAATATATATGTATATATGTATATATGTAATATATAAATACATGTATATATGTAATATATAAAAATATGTACATATGTAATATATATCTATATATATATATGTAATATATAAATATATATGTACATGTGTAATATATATCTATATATATATATGTAATATATGAATATATATGTATATATGTAATATTTAAATATATATGTATATATGTAATATATAAATATATATGTAAATATGTAATATAAAAATATATATGTAATATATAAATATATATGTATATATGTAATATATAAATATATATGTATATATGTAATATATAAATATATATATATATGTTATATATAAATATATATGTATATATGTAATATATAAATATATTTATAAATGTATATATGTAATATATAAATATATGTATATATATGTAATATATAAATATATCTATATATATGTAATATATAAATATATCTATATATATGTAATATATAAATATATCTATATATATGTAATATATAAATATATCTATATATATATGTAATATATAAATATATCTATATATATGTAATATATAAATATATCTATATATATGTAATATATAAATATATCTATATATATGTAATATATAAATATATCTATATATATATGTATATATGTAATATATAAATATATATATATATATATATATGTATATATGTAATATATAAATATATATGTATATATGTAATATATAAATATATATGTATATATGTAATATATAAATATATATGTATATATGTAATATATAAATATATATGTATATATGTAATATATAAATATATATGTATATATGTAATATATAAATATATATGTATATATGTAATATATAAATATATATGTATATATGTAATATATAAATATATATGTATATATGTAATATATAAATATATATGTATATATGTAATATATAAATATATATGTATATATGAAATATATATGTATATATGAAATATATAAATATATATATATATATGAAATATATAAATATATATGTATATATGAAATATATAAATATATATGTATATATGTAATATATAAATATATGTGTATATATGTAATATATAAATATATGTGTATATATGAAATATATAAATATATATGTATATATGTAATATATAAATAAATGTGTATATATGTAATATATAAATATATGTGTATATATGTAATATATAAATATATGTGTATATATGTAATATATCAATATATATGTATATATGTAATATATCAATATATATGTATATATGTAATATATCAATATATATGTATATACGTAATATATCAATATATATGTATATACGTAATATATCAATATATATGTATATACGTAATATATCAATATATATGTATATACGTAATATATCAATATATATGTATATACGTAATATATCAATATATATGTATATACGTAATATATCAATATATATGTATATACGTAATATATCAATATATATGTATATACGTAATATATCAATATATATGTATATACGTAATATATCAATATATATGTATATACGTAATATATCAATATATATGTATATACGTAATATATCAATATATATGTATATACGTAATATATCAATATATATGTATATACGTAATATATCAATATATATGTATATACGTAATATATCAATATATATGTATATACGTAATATATCAATATATATGTATATACGTAATATATCAATATATATGTATATACGTAATATATCAATATATATGTATATACGTAATATATCAATATATATGTATATACGTAATATATCAATATATATGTATATACGTAATATATCAATATATATGTATATACGTAATATATCAATATATATGTATATACGTAATATATCAATATATATGTATATACGTAATATATCAGTATATATGTATATACGTAATATATCAGTATATATGTATATACGTAATATATCAATATATATGTATATACGTAATATATCAATATATATGTATATACGTAATATCATATATATGATATACTAATATATCAATATATATGTATATACGTAATATATCAATATATATGTATATACGTAATATATCAATATATATGTATATACGTAATATATAAATATATATTATATTTTATATATGTAATATAAAAATATTGTATATATTTATATAAAATATAAATATTATATATTAATATATATTATATTTTTTAAATGAAAATAATAATAAATATATATTTTTTAAAATATATATTATATAATATTATATTAAAATAATATTATGTATATATTAATATTTAAAAAATATTATTTTTAAATTATTATATAATATTATATTTTAATTTATAAAATATATAAATTTTAAAAAAATTAAATATTATATTTAAATATAAAATTTATATTATATTTTAAAATTAAAAATATATATATAAAATATATATTTTATAAAAATATATATTAAATTTTTAATATATAAATTTTATTTTATATTTATATATTTATATTATTTTTATATATTTTAAATATATAAATATAAATATTTTAAATTTTATATTATATTTTATATAGGGTATAATTTTATAAAAATATTTTAAATATAAAATGTATATAAAATATATTTAATATTATTTTTTAAATAAAAAATAATTTTTTATATGAAATAAATAATATTTATATATTTTTATATTAATATATATATATAAATATAATATAAATATTATAAATTTTATAAAAATATATTTTTATAAAATAAATGTATAAATATTAATTTTATTTTATATAAAATATATTTTATAATTTAATATATATTTTTTAAAAATTTTTATTATATATATTTATAAATATATATATTTATATATTTTTATAAAAATATATAATAATTAATATATAAAATTTTTTATATTTTAATAATTTATATTTTTATATTTTAATATATAAAAAATTTATATAAAATATAAAATTTTATGATATATAAAAATAAATTTTATATATAAAAAATTAAAAATAAATATTATATATAAATATTTTATATATAAAAAAATAAAATAAAAATTATAGTATATATTAATAATATATAAATTTTTATATATATATATTAATATATAATATAAATATATTTTATATATATAAATATTTTATATGAAAATTTTAAAAATATATTTTAATTTTAATATATAAATAATATATTATATATTAAATAAAAATATATATTAAAATTTAAAATATAAAAATAATATTTTATTTATATATTAAAAATATATATATATAAAATATAAAAATTTTAAATGTTTAAATATATATAATTTATAAAAAAATATTATATTTTAAAATTAAAAAATATTTTAAAATTATTAATATATAAATATATATGAATTTAAATATAAAAATATATTTTAATTTTAAAATAAATATATAAAATTTTATATAAATATATAAATTTTTTATAAAATATATATATTTTATATATAATATAAATAATATTAATTTTAAATATGTAATATATAAATATAAAAATTTTAATATTTTTATGTATAAGAAAAAAATTATATTTATATATATATATAATAAAATATTTTAATTTTTAATATAAAATTTAATATTTTAATATAAAAAATTTTATATATATATAAAAAAATATATAAATTTTAATATAAAATATAATTTTATATGTATAAAATATATTTTATATAAAATATAAAATATATAAATTTTAATATATAATATATTTTAAAATTTTAAAATAGATAAATATATTTTAATTTTAATATATAAAATATATAATTTTGTATATATATTATATTTTATAATGATATAAAATAATATATATTATAAATTTATATATAAAATATATAAATTTATAATATAAAATTAATTTTAAAATATAAAATATTTTATTTTTAATATAAAATATATTTTAAATTAAATATAATATATTTTATATACCACATTTCTCTGGCAGCTTTGGTTAATGAAGTAGCATTAGCATGTTTGGGTGAGAATAACAAAAAAGGATATTTAACCCACTACCGACGGACATGACATGTACGGAGATGTCACGCCACTGTGGCTTTACTTGTTTAATTGTTTTTCACATAGATGGCCTCACTTGGACCCAGTTATAGTAATGCCTGTCTTGCCCTTTTTCAACCTTTTTTATTGATTTACAATAATATATTTGACTTATCTTATTTTGCTGCTATTTATGTTTAATAAATTTGGTTAATTATAAGTTTATAATAAAAAACAACATCAATGTTTATAGCACTGGTAAAAAATATGTTTTTCCTGCCAATTCAAGGAAAGGTGAAATCAGGTTATGTCACAAGATCTACCAATTGACTTTTTTTGTGGCTAAGCACTAGCAGAGCCATCTATGTACTGAGACATTTCACAAAAATAAAAAAAAAATAAGCACAGCATTTTCCCCATTTTTTATTAATTTTCCCCGGCAGTATTGAGTTAAGATCATCCCACAAGTCTGGCATGTTTCTTCTTTGTTATGAGGCAAGGGGAGTAAAATGGAGTTTGTTGTTTTGTTATACACCTAAGAAATCATTAAACCTTCCAGCTGTTTGTTACCTTCCAATGTAAAGAAAAGCTCTGGTTTTCCCAATTTCACCTTATTTTATTTACCAACTTTGTTGAGTGCTTCATTCTACACAACTAGAAAAACCTATATTCATTGTGATATGTGAAGAATATAGCATCGATAGTCACAGTTTTACCCCTGGTGAATGAAAGAAAAATGAGGATAAATTGTTAAAACCATTTAAATTAAATGTTTAAGGAAATAGAATATGTATTTATATATACAAGTATCTAGATGTCATGAATTAGTAACAAAACATTATACAGTTTCATTCAACTTGCTACATTCCAGTCACAAGAATCAATTGGTGGAAAAACACATTTGTTAGGGCTGTATCTTGGTTGTGCTTTGGAAACTTTGCCAAACATTCCAGACGGTCCACTGAGAAAAATTAAATGGCTAGTGCAGGACTAGTCCGGTGCTCCTACCCTTGCTGTAGGTAAAGCCAGAGGCAAGGCCATATCCTATACACATATAATTTTTGTATTGCTTTGATGCTTTAACTTATACATTCATGAACTGTTGACAAGAAATAATTTCATCTACTAGAGTGATGACATAAAAATGATACATTTATGTTAAATTATTTGAACCAAAATATATGAAAAGCATTTTTTAACTTTCAAATACAATAGTGCTCCCCCTTTCACCAGATCAAATGGGCACCAGGGCACAGACAGACCCTCTCCCCCTGGTCTGGTACCAGATATGCTGTGAATACTACATAACTCTAATCGTTAATGTAAAAGCCTCAAGAAAAAAAGTGTGCCAGTTTTTGACAGGCTGTTCATTATAAAATAAAGTCAGAAATAACAAATAAGACAAGAAGTTAACATTTTGTGATTGGAGGTGGATTTCAGGGTTTATATAGGAATGTAAAAATTATATGCATAAAGGTTTTTCTCTCAGACCAAAAACTGTGATATTAAATTTTCCCTTTTTTCCCAGTTCTTCCCCAAAAGTCTGTTCTCCTGAATGAAAAGACCCGAGTCACCCTCTGCAAAATGAAAATGGAGTACCCAAAAGTGCGTTTCGCGATGAATCATCGGTGGATGGAGCTTCCATGTGAGAGGTGAAAACTTGAAAGCAAATTGTGTTTTTGTGTTTTATATATGTATATATATAATATATTATATATATATAGATATTTTTATATATATATTTTTGTATATATATATTTTTATATATATATTATATTTAGATATATTTATATATATGTTATTATATATATATATATATATTTATATATATAGATAATATATGTATATATTATATTTATTATATATATATATATTGGTATATATATATGTAATATATATATAGATTGGTATTTATATATATATAGGTATATATATGTGTATATATATAATATATATTATATATATATATATAGGTATATATATGTATATATTTATATATAGTATATTTTATATAGGTATATTTTATTATATATATATATAGGTATATATATAGGTATTATATATATTATATATATATATATATATATATATATAGGTATATATATGTATATGTATATATAATATATTTTATGTATATATATATAATAATATATATATGTATATATTTATATTTATATTTATATTTATATATATTTATAGGTATATATATATATTTATATACCTATATGTATTATATATATAGATTATATATATTTATTATATATACTATATATACCTATATATATTATATATATATATATAGATACCTATATATATATCTATATATATAGGTTATATATATATATAGGTATATTATATATTTATTTATTTTATGGTATATATATATATTTTTATATATATTTATATATATAAGGTATAATATTTATATATATTTTTATATATAGATTATATGTATATATTTATATATATGTTATATGTATATATATATTATATTATATATATATATAGGTATATATTAATATTTATGTATATATATTAGGTATATATATATATATTTATTTATATATATATTAGGTATATATATATTTATATATATATATTTAGTATATATATATTTTTTTATATATTATATATAGGTATTATATATATATATATATATATATATATATATATATATATATATATATTTATGTATACATATATAGTTATATATTTATTTATTATATATATAGGTTATATATATATATAAATAAATATATATGTAATTTTTAGATTTATTTATAGGTATAGATATATATATATTGTATTTAGGTATATATATTTATATATATATATATCTGTTATAGGTTATATATATATTTATAAATATATATATTTATTATATATATATAGGTATATAGGTATATATATATATATTTATATATGTATATAGTATATATATTTTTTTAAATATATATATATATATATATTATTTTTGGTTTTTTTATATATATTGGTATTATATTTATTTTTAAATTATATATTTATAGGTATATATATATATATAGGTATATATATATATTATATATATAGGTATATATATGATATTTATATATTTATTTATATTGGTATATATATATATTTTTAGGTATATATTTTTCTATAAATTTATAGGTTTATATATATATATAGGTATTTATATATAAAATATTTTTTTTGGGTAGATATATATATATATATTATATTATATATATATATATATATGGTATATATATTTATAGGTATATATATAGGTATATATATAGGTTTAATAATTGGATTTTATTTTTTTATATATATATATATTTATTATATTTTTTTTAATATTTTGGGTATATATATAGGTATATTATAGGTATAAAAAATATTATATATTATATTATAGGTTTATATATATTTTTTTTATATATAGTTATATATATAGGTTAATATTTATTATATATATATATTTATATTTAGTGGTTATATATATTTATATATTTATATATTTATTTTATTTTTTGGGTATATAGGTATATATATATTTAGTTATATATATAGGTATTAATATATTTTTATTTTATATTTTTTTTATTAGGTATAATTTAGGTTTTTTATTTTGGTATATATATATATAGTTATATATTTATATATTATTTATAGTATATATATAGTATTTATATATTTATTTAGTTTATATTTATATTTTTATATATATATATATAAGGTTATTTTTGGTATATATTTTATATATATAGTTAATATATATTTTTTTTTTTTTTTTTTATATGTTTATTTATATTATATATTTATATATATTAATATTTATATTATATGGGTTTTTTATATATTTATAGGTATTTTTTATATATATATGGGTTTTTATATATATATATGGGTTTTATATATATATTTTTATATATTTATATTTTTAATATATATTAGGTTTTTTTTATTTATTATATTATATTTATTATTTATATATATATATAGGTATTATATATATATTATATTATTTTTTATTTTATATATATATTTATATAGGTATTATTTATGTATATATATTATATATATTTATAGGTTTTATATTTTTTTAATATTATATTGGTATATATATATATTTATATATATATATATATATATAGGGTTTTATATATATTTTAGTATATATATTTTTTATATAGATATATTTTGGGTATTTATAATGTATTTTTATATATTATTTATATAGGTATATATATATTATTTTATATGTTATATATACTTTTATACTATTTTTTTTTTTTTTTTTTTTTTTTTTTTTAAATATATTTTTTTTTTTTTATATTTATATAATTATATATATATGTATATATATATTTTATTTATATATTTGTTATGTATATATATAGATATATAAATAGGTTTTATATATTTTATTATTTTTATATATATATTAATTTTTTTTTTATATATATTTTTTATATATATATGTTATATATATATTTTTCTTATTTATTATATACATATATATAGGTATATATATTTTTTTTTATAATATATACATATAATATTTACCTTATATTTATATTATATATATATATTCTTTATATATATGTATTATATATACCTATTATATATTATTTTTTTATATATATATATTAATTTTATTTTATTTTTATTTATATTTATTTTTTATATTATATCTATATTATGTATATAATAGATATTTGATATATATATGTATTATATTTTATATATTTTTATATTTTTTTTTTTTTTTGTTTATTTTTTTTTTATTATTTTTTTATATTTTTTTGTTATTTTTAAAATTTTTTTTATTTTAGTTAAAATTTTATATATTTTATTTTTATATATTTTTGTATAAAATTTTATATATTTTATATAGATTTTTTGTATATATATTTTTTGTTTATATATATATTTTTTTTTTTTTTGGTTATATATATTTTTTGTATTATATATTTTGGTTTTATATATTTTTGTATAAAATATTTTTGTATATATAAAAAAGGTATTTAAAATTTTTGTATTTTTATTTTTGTATATATTTTTATTTTTGTATATATTTTTTTTTGTTTTATATAAAAAAAAAAAAGGTAAAATTTATATTTTTAGATATTTATATATATTTTTTATATTTTTTATATTTTATATATATATCCCCTATAATATATATATAATATATTATATATTATTTTTATATTTTAACCTATATATATTAATACCTTATATATATATATATATATATATTTATATATATATATATATACCTATATATATATGATATATTTATATATATATTATATATATATACCTATTATATATATATATTTTTTATATATTATATACCTTTTTTATATATATATATATATATATATATTATATATATATAACCTATTTATTTTATATATATATATTATAATATATATTTATATATACCTATATATATAATTCATATATATATATTATATACTATATATATATATATATATATAATATATATTTATATTTATATATATATACCTATATATATTTATATATATATATATATATCTATATACTAATATATATATATATATATATATATATATATATATATACTATATATTTTATATATGTATATACCTATATATTTATATATATATTTATATATATATACTATATTATATATATATATATATATATATTATTTATTTATATATATATACCTATATATATATATTTTTAAAATCCCAAATTATATAGATATTTTATATATATATATATACCTATATATATATATATATATATCCCTATTATATATTTATTTTTTTTTTTATATAATAATACCTATATATATATGATATATATATATATATTATATATATATTACCATATATATATCTATATAATTTTAAAGTTAATAAATTTTTATATATACCTTATTTTATTATAT
>NC_061845.1:14252020-14254520 GCF_019202785.1 Penaeus chinensis
AAGGTTTTTCTCTCAGACCAAAAACTGTGATATTAAATTTTCCCTTTTTTCCCCAGTTCTTCCCCAAAAGTCTGTTCTCCTTGAATGAAAAGACCCGAGTCACCCTCTGCAAAATGAAAATGGAGTACCCAAAAGTGCGTCGCGATGAATCATCGGTGGAGGAGCTCCATGGTGTGAAGGTGAACTTGAAGCAAAATGTGTTTTTGTGTTTTATATATGTATATATATATATATATATATATATATTTTAACAATTTGCAAAAAGCATATTCATTGTAGATTTTTAATTCTTTAAGTAGAGTTTTTTCGTATTCATATTGCATAGTTTATTTTTAAGATTCCCTCCTTTTGTTCCCACAACTATGAATTATTAATGGTATGGATTGCAGAACTCTGATGAGATGTTTAACATTGTATGCTTCCTATTCATGAAGGTTTATAAAATTATCAGGTACCAGACCCTTACCGTTGGCTTGAGGACCCTGATTCAGAGGAGACCAAAGAATTTGTTGAAGCCCAGAATGCAATAACCATGCCGTACATTGAGAAATGCAGTGCACGTGAAAGCATCAAGGCACAGCTGACTGAGTTGTGGAACTACCCTAAGTATTCATGCCCCTTCCGAAGAGGGAATAGGTACTTCTTCTTCATGAACACAGGATTGCAAAATCAGAGGTAAGTTTTAATGTCTTTGTGAGTTTACAAGCATACCCATATATACTTATATATACATGTTAATTCTTGTGCTTTTTTTGTATTGTTTAAGCTATTTGATACTGTATAGATTTTTTATAAGTAAACTTTAATCAAGGTTTCTTATCTCTTTACTTGCATGTACAAACTCTGGTAAAGTTTGAGAGATTTTAAGGACATTATCATTGCTCTTTTTGCAGTGTCATGTACGTTCAGGATTCTCTGGATGGGGAACCTCATGTCTTTTTAGACCCAAACACGCTATCAGAAGATGGAACGGTTGCCATCTCTGGTTCATCTTTCAGCGAGGATGGAGAGATTTATGCGTATGGCCTAAGTAGCAGTGGGTCTGATTGGATTACAATTCATTTTAAAAAGGTTATTAAGTAAATGTTATTACTATTATAAGTATTATTTTACTTTTGTGCCATTTCAGGATAAGAGTATCATTTTGTGTGACAAAACCTACCTGTGGGTCATGATGAATCATTTTATTTTGCATGTGACCAACTGGTTGGTCAGATTTAGAAATTCATACCTTGTTTTAATTTTTGTTTTAATATAGCATTTTCAGTGTTATGCTTCTTAGATACTGATTTATAGGTGTTCAAGTATTTAGTCAACTAAGTGTTTTTTCCAATGGGGGAGTTGACATCATTGCCAAAGGCAGGGAACATGTTAATGATAGTATGACTAGGCTTAGATATATTGTTCACACTTCAGTGAGATTTTTTAATACAATAGATCTTAGAATGATTCTGATTCTACAGGTAGCAAGTGGCGAAGATTACCCAGAGGTACTGGAGAAGGTTAAGTTCTCCAGCATAGCCTGGACACATGACCACAAAGGCATATTTTATGGGGTAAGTTATTTGATGAAGACAACTTACCTCATTTGTATCTGTACTTATATGTGTATTATCATTATACAAAAGTGTATTAATATCTTTTTGTACATCATACACAGAGATATGTAGAACATGCAGGAGTTGCGGATGGAACAGAGGTTGTAAGTGATGAAAACCAAAAGCTGTATTATCATCGAGTGGGCACACCACAGAGTGAAGATATCCTGGTTGTGGAATTCCCTGATCACCCAAAGTGGCGAATGTAAGTCTCTGGCAAGTGACTGTTGTTATTAGTTTGTATTCTTTTCCTGGTACTCATGTGATAATGTGAGTTTGTAGTGATGTTGCTGCAAAAGTATAGTGATTAGTGCAATTTTTTAAGATGATGTACTTTTTCTTTTGCCCCTCTGTTGATGTGTTCCGGATTAAAGTTTTCAAATTTTAGAAAAAGAAGAAATATTTTTCATACAGATGCCTGATAGATGTGATGGAGATTGATCTAACAACTTTATTTTCTGACTTGTAAATGCAAAACCTACCTGTAACTGTCTGGTAGCCCAGCTCGAGTGTCAGACTGTGGGCGATTCCTGATTCTCAGCCCCATGGAATTTGGTCATCATGATCACTTGTATATTGCCCTCCTTCCTTGTATCTGGGGACTTGACATCGAAGGCATGTTGTTGCTCCTTACAATCATTTCATGCAAAACGGGACGTTTCTGTGGTGTAGGTATTGCATTAACCAAACCATTTATATTTGGAATTTCAGTGACATATGGTAGATACATATTCATATACATTTCTTTAAAAAGATAATGGTCATCTTTACCATAAAAGAATTTCAATAATCCTCCCATTTTTTTTAAATATTGGATAAATGCTGTTTCTAGAGTGCTCGAGGAAGGAGACCACCCATGGTTCAGTCATATGTGAATGATGAGATTAGTACACAGGTATCAG
>NC_061845.1:14272020-14277020 GCF_019202785.1 Penaeus chinensis
AGTATTATTGTGTTTTAACTGGGGGGAGGGAGGGCTAGGGTTAATTTATGTGCCAAGACATAAAGCAGTAAAATTTGATGATTATAACAACAATGGCATATCTCTTGAGAGAACACTAAAATAACTGACATATATGTAAGAGGAATTATTACATATTAAATCTATCAACAGCTTACAAGTAGATAAATAATATTTACATATATTGCTGACCTGACAAATGTGCACATTACTAACAAATGAATTACATCAGTTTAAATTTGATGCCACAACATGAGAATAATCAGGCCTTGTTTATATAAAAAAAAAAAAAAAAAAATGAAGGGTAATACTTTCATCAGTGTAGTAGGTGTGGTGCAGTGAGATCTTACATGCATAACTGTTACAATTACAAGTAAAAATATCTTAAAGGTTTGAGCCACAATAAGAATACAGTTTAATAATACCTTAAGAATTATATGAAGGAAAATTTCATTCATTTTCATTATTTCTCAGTGCAGAGCAGGATGAACATGAAGATCTGCAGGAATGAGCATGTCACAGCACCCTTGGCAATAAACAAGTGTCATTTTTTTTTTTTTTAATAATTTTCTGTGATGTAAAATCTGATTACAAAATAACCTTCCAGTAAAGTTACTGGCACGTCACTACACAGAACAAAATTTTTAAGCAATTATTTGGTGCCTATTACTTAAACTGTTGCACTTATCTGTAGCTTTTTCTTAGTGTATGAATGAAGGAAAGCTACATTACATATACACAGATTTCATATTTTACACAAATATCCATTTTTCATACTTAATCCATAAAGAAAAACATGTCACTGGAATGAAGGGGAGACTAGAAGTTTTAGATATAACTATTGACCTAAAAACACATTCTTTCACTCTGGTAATTTCAACCTACAACATGCATGGAGTACTCTATTTGCAAACCCTTATATAACAAAATACAGGTGAAAATGGATACATTATACACCAACAGCTATGTACATTTATAAATGCAGAGATAGTCATTTAAATGTCCATGTTGTGAACACATTGATAATCCTTTAGAATAATTAGAATTAAAGCACCTATATATTCTTTTCCCATTGAATATTCTAATGACTGACAATTACCAGTCATTATGACAAAAATAGGATGCTGAAAAGTTTTTAAAAAGGTATCATACTTCATAGAACATTTAGCATGAAAAAAAGAAGAAAGAAATCTATTATCATATATACATAAACACAAATGGCCTGTCTACTTGTTGCATTAATTCATTCGTTAGTAATATTCTGGTCAGGTTGCCTGGTACTGTTGTATGAGATCCATAGGCCCAGCAGGGGCTGCATACTGCTGGGTGTAGTTGCTTGTTGTGCTCAGGATTTCTCTTCGACTACGATACTTCTGCTGCTTTGTCATCTACAGGTGAAAATATATGGCATGAGTTTATCTTGTAAAGTAGACTTCATACACACACACACACACATATACATCCCTACCTACCTCTTCATGCAAGAACTATCAAAATCTGTGTAAAAATATATAAATCTGACAAATGCTCCCACCATGTTATACATAAAACTCACCGCATCCTTCAGTTCTGTAAGTTGTGAGATGAGGTTGTCAACTAATGATTTTAGGAGATCTAGTTTCAGGCTGAGACAGCGGACATCATTCACTTCTCCCTCTGTTTCTCCAATGCTGAGAGACATGGCACGCATTCGTGGGAACCAGTTCAAGTCTTTCTCCTAAGAATTATAAAGAAAATATAATAAATTTTAGGAGAATATACTTCCAAAATCATTTTTGAGTGAAGAGGCACAAAAACTAATAGCACTAAAGAAGTATTGATAAATACAAAAAAAAGAACACCACACTGAGAAACTTACCCTGACCAGAGTATAAACATAACTTTCTGGACCAGTGAACTCCGTAGGATCTTTCACATTAACCTGTACGTAGAAGTATAGGTAATGCCACATGTTGTGTTCTCGCTTTATGTGGTCCTCAAAGTTCACTGCCTTATTGTCAAAACTTGCACGCTTCAGACCTGTCCCAAAGGAAATAAATATTCAGTTTTCTATTTGAGAATATAAATATATGTATAACCATAAATATAAGCATATTCAACAATAACAATAACAGACAATAACAATTGCAATAATGATAAACAAATATGGCAAGCATAAATAGGCCTATTTATATATTTTGTTATATAGGGCCCTTAAAATTAATAAGACTGCAATACTACATATAATACTGAAAGACTGCAAATACAAAATCACCATCTATTATGTAACTGTCATGGTAGAACTTTAACTTTCAATGGCAAGGGCAAGATAATACTCCTCAGTTAATCCATTAAAACATACCACAAATGAAGCATGAGTTTTTCAAAATCTCTTCAGAATTCTGCTTCTCACTCCTGAGATCTGCAAATGTGTCAATAATCACACCAAAGATGAGGTTCAACACAATAATGATCACAATGAAGAAGAACAGGAGATCGTAAATGACTCTTGGCACAAAGTAGTTTTCCTGAAAAAAAGAAGAAAAAATATATATACATATATATATAGAGAGAGATAAGATCTACAAGAACCCATATAATTCTCGCAATATACAATATAAATAATCTGTTAGTCAGGAGAACACAACATGAAGAGACTTACAGCAGTTGAAGGTGGCCGGAGAATGTCACCAATGCCTCCTCCACTTCGCAGTCCATGATTCAGTGTTGTGACAATGCACATGAGGAGGGATGAGCAAGCATTTTCCTTCATGTCGCCTACTTCTACCAACAGTTTTGACTTGTCTTCCAGCGATGCAATAACTTCTGTTGCTACGTCCTTTGCAACTGCACAAATGGATAGCAAATAAAAATGACAGAAGGATCCTGGTACATGTGCTTTTGTTTTTCAGAATATATAGCATACTATACATTAATTTAAAACACAAAGTATTACTATATCATAAATATACAATAACTTTTACAGTGTTGTAGAAGAGGAAGCTGAAAGTAAAATCATAGGAACTATATCATGATTCCAAATATACATAACAATGTTCTTTTTCTTTAGCGTTCACATTAATTTTTCAAGTTAGTGCCACAGATAAATATAACTTTTCAGAATTCTTACATAAGACAGCCCCCCCCCCCACCCCCCAATCTCTTGCTCGTTGTTGTCATGGGGGGCTGAGGCCAAATGTAAGAGATAACCCCTACCTTGGACCTCAGCCCTCGCCTCAACTAATTTTGCATATTCTATTCTTCTCCCCTTTTCCACTTCCTTCTCCTCTTCATCCCGTTCTTCTCTCCACATTGTAATTGTTAAATCTTTTTTACCCTTTTTGCCAAAATACTTTATCATAGTGCTATATGACCTTTGATGTCTAGCACATTTATTCGTTTTAACCATTAACTATTATATATAGCAGCCCCACTACTATTCAGGACCAAACTATGGATAGTAATGAGCCCAGGAGATACCAGTTCCTGCCACCAGCTCCTCCCCAAACTGTCCTGGTATGCTGGTACTAAGCCTAGCAATCACACAGACTGCAGCAACTCGACTAAAGTCAGCAGAGCTCAGGAGTTTATGAACCATTAATTTCTGGGATATCCCCACAAAAAATCTATTAATCCTAATAAACTAAAATGTTCACAAATAAAATAGTTTTATGTAGGAAAGCAAGTTAAAATAATTCCAATATTGCATGCAAAATGAAACACAGTACATATTTCTGGACATTGGATATATGGATAAAAATCAAGAATACAAAATTTTGAGATTATAAGCAAAAGTTCATGATGATATAAAACACATAATATTCCTATAAGAGATGTAGAAACACAACTACCTATACTATCTATAATGTGGAGAAATGTGGCATGTGGCTGTATGCTGCGGCGGCACGCCAAAGCGCTCCGAGGCGGTGATTCAGCTTGATGTACCGAACTCCCGCGCTCAAAGTCGGCGCATTGCCATTTATTGCCAGGGCGTAAAGTTTTTTTTTAAAGTTTTCTACAGCCGTCACCAAGGGGTTAAGAGTATTAGAGGGAAAAAAAAAAATTTGCCCGCAAATTCTAGGAATGGGGAAATCAGGTGTAGTGACTAGGACCTACTGACAGACTCCTAGATGGCTGAGCACATGTCGAGCCATCTGTATGTAACAAAATTCAAAAAAACTACAGGGGACAGTTTATAAGCTCATAGTCATTGGGTTAAGCAAAGCAACATCAATAAGCTACACTTACAACTCTTTCCCTCATCATCAGTGCAATCTACACCAATTTCGCATGTGTCATCAACTGTAAGTGGCTTCAACTGATTTGTCACATACTCCTGTACTCTTTCATCAATGTCCATTTTTATTGTGTCTGAAATAAATATGGGCATATCAGTCATTACTACTAGTATCATCCTTATAATGATAATATCAATAACACAGACAAAAATTTTACAATGGAAAATGCACTCCTACGAACTGTATTTACAAGCAAACCTTTGCTACTCACCCCAGTTCACAACACTCTCTGTAACATCCACTATAAAGTCATTATTGAAGAATGTGTAGCCAATGATGGAGAATAAGTACACTAAGATGAGGGCAAGTGCTGCAGTCAAGATGATAGACCAGCCATTGCGTGTGACAGACCTCATCACATTTAGCAGTGTCTCCTCTCTGTAGACTACATCAAACAGCTGTGGGAAAAGGACAAAGAATTACCACAGGTTCATTGTAAAACAAGATCTTAATAAAGGATGTTTTCAGCATAATACTAAAGAATATTATCATGAACAAAAAGAGTATTGAGAATTACAACTGAATTTACAAGAACAATACTAACATCATGATACAAATGACCAATAACAAATACTATTAAGCAAACTTTCAAATATGAATACCTTGAGCACTGGCTCAGGGCTGAATATTTGATCTAAAAAGTTAAAACAAGTTTCAGCCACTTTTTTCCCCCATCATTTTCTCACAAAGAAGGGAAAAGAAACA
>NC_061845.1:14299520-14304520 GCF_019202785.1 Penaeus chinensis
GAATTAAAGGTTCAAATAATAATATACATATAACAGGGGTATGACCACATGCGGATGGTTTCAATTTTACATTTGTTACATCATAAGAAAGGTGGGCCTGTGGGCTTTCATAAAATACATATACCATCAATATTAGGTAAAATAAAACACAAAAGCCTAGACCTCAAACAGGCCTAAATAAAATGCCTTCCTGTACTTCCTATGCAATTCTGTTTATAATTCATGAGACAGAACTATTAAAAATGAGAAACAAGAAATGGTTTCTTTGATATAAAGGGCCATAACACAAAAAGGAGAAAAAAGAATGAAACACTCACTACCAAGAAAACCAACATTTAAAATACAATATACAAAATATGTAGCTAGCATATTTCCATGGGTTTTAAAAACATATGGATAAACAACATAAAATAATACTCATCAAAAGAACTACATACTGATAACAATTTAATTAAGTTGCAAAATGAATCTGCAACATATTTTCATTGTGAGCTTATGTCACTTTAACATCACAAAATATTAACAAGTTGTTCTCAGTATGAGGTCTTTTTGAAGGTATTTATATATGGGTGGTATGTGCACTGACCTAGGATAACAATGACCTCCAATGCTTCATCTGATGTGAGAACTTAAATGATCAGAGTGAGGTACATACTTTACTCCTATAAAAGTGCTTACCTCTAAACTGTTGCACTGAGGTACCTGAGTTACACCAGGCAAAATATGTCAAAATTTATTCTATGGATTAAAAAAAAAAAAAAAAAAAAATGTTAAGGAGCAAAAGCAATTTCAATGTACAAAATGTTCTACTTGTTTCTTACAGAATCTTGACTCTTTCTCTATTTCCCCATCTGGCACACATGTAGCTTTGAGTTATCTATACAAGAGGAATAACAGGAGAAAGAGGAGGAATACAAGAAATAATTTGGGGGAGGAAAGTAAAGAGGAGTAATGGGAAAAAGAGCCTGTATAGGAGGATGAGAAAGTAGGAAGAATAGTAGGAGAAGAAAAACTAATATCTGCTTTGTATTTCCTTGCTAGTAAAGTATTCAACAATCTATTTTTATCACTAGAATGAAATGAGTAAAAATACAACAATGCCTTTAATTCTAATATCAAAGGACTCTATATTACAATATTTTTCAAATCACTTTTTATAATTCCAGCCTTTGATAGTTCCATCTGTTTCATAACTGTAAAGCAATGGTCACACAAGTCTTCTCTGTCTGGAGTGTCTGTCAGATTTGGAACAAGATTGATCACACTATGTATAGTGTCCCTCCATTGACAAACATCATCCCAGAAAAGGCCATAGTGTCTATAGTAACCTCCTGGATGAACTACACGTTGAAAATTGTCATGGACTATGAATATCATCGTATATTCTGGATTGAAAAAATTCAAGAAAGACACTAAACTTGGAAATGCCAATCCACCCATTTTATTAATCATCATACATAATGCAACCGTGCCAGCTATCCTGTTCCCCTATATTTCAAAAGATATAGAAAATCCTACAATACTCTTCCCAGTAGCACATACAACTATTAGCATAATCAGTCATGTACGGGACATAATTATGGACCAATTATGGGGTTGGGGAAGCAAAAACTAAAACTGATATTAAGTAAAATTTTAGTAATTTCCAATTTTGACACAGCCTTGCCAGCCATGTGATTATTCCTTGTGCAAGGCAAAATTACTTGCTGATTTCATTCATTATTGTTATTTTTAACTATCTGTTATCATGTGGATGGTATTCAATAATTGTTCCCTGGCTCTAACTTTGTTCACCAGGGTGTAAATAATGTCTGAAGTGAGCTCTGTCTTCAGGGTGTTGGAGTGGGTGTGTCTGCATTTCTTGATCAAATGAACGTTTGTCTGGATAATCTTTAAAATTTTAGCGAGGCATCATTGTTAGTTGTAATATATATATATATATATATATATATATATATATATATATATATCTTTTTTTTTACAATATAATTGTACCTAACAGGATATAATAATTTCCATATAGACAATCAAGTAAAACCCTTCCTAATAATTATAGTACAGTTTTTGTTTTAGTATCATCTTTCCCTCTCTAGCTGGGGTGACAGACTAATACTGGTGCCACTCTAGGCAGGGATTTTTATCTTGCTTCCCCTAACAGCTGCTCTGTTAAAGTATCCCCGGACAGAATAGACTAGTGTGACCGCCCCTGAATGAACAGATGTATAGATCTTACCCAAACTAAGCACTTGTGGACCCATCTATGTGTAAAGACCATAAATTAAACTCACAGTAGGCATGACATTTACAGTGGCATTTGCTAAATAGATAAGTAATAAGAAATCCTTGACTCAAAAAATGCAAAATGCCCATAAAGTCAACTATAAACTCAAAATAAGTATACAACAAAATATAATACTGTTCCAGATAATAATTTGCAGACTTACAGACATAATCAGACAGACAGACAGACAGAAAGACAGGCACATACATACAGACAGACATACAAACAAAGAGATAGACATTCAAACACACACACACACACACACACACACACACACACACACACACACACACACACACACACACACACACACACACACACGTACACAAACAAGCACACATGCACACAAACATGCATGCAAACAGATAGAGATACAGACACAGAGAGACAGACAGACAGACACACACACACACACACACACACACACACACACACACACACACACACACACACACACACACACATACACACACAATGTAAAGTCACAGACAGACACACATACAAAGAAATGGACAATCAAACAAACACACAAACCGACAGACAGACACACACACACTCACACACACATGTACACAAACACGCACACATGCAAACAGATAGAGATACAGACACAGAGAGACAGACAGACAGACAAACAGACACACACACACATGTAAACACATACTGTAAAGTCACAGACAGACACACAAACAAAGTGATGGACAGTCAAACAAACAAACAAACAAACAGACACACACACACATGTACACAAACATGCATACAAACAGATTGAGATACAGACACAGACAGACAGACAAACAGACACAGACACAGACAGACAGACAGACACACACACACATGTAAACAGATACAGATACTGATACAGACACAGACAGACAGACAGACAGACAGACAGACAGACAGACAGACACACACACACAAATAAATAAATAGAAGTTTCCTCAGAAATTTATGTGATGTACATTGAGGACTTACTTTTTGCGCAATGCAAACAACACATGCTAGAATACTTTAGCACAAACACTGGTGATCGGTGGTCATTGCACAAACCAGCATAGATACAAGGAAGGCAATCACATTAAAATATCACAGCGAAGCGATCCATTAACTGCATGATACACAGTGATATGACATGACACATTACTTTCTGTTTTGACAATAGAGCAGTCTCTTATACCTTTTGTCTCAAAACACGTTATTAATGATCAAAAAAGTGCTTGCAAAATACAACCTAAATTACATATCGCAAACAATCACAATTTAAATATAATGAAAATAATAATAAATGCAATTAAATATAAACCAGTCCATCATACCTAGCTATCAGCGATATGTTTTTGGCTTCTATGTAAATTTTCAAATATCTGATGATAGTTTCTTCAGCAAGTAAGTGATTTGTAAAAATTTAGCTCCTAAGTTACAATTCCTCTCACAATTTTATAATATGAATGTTATTAATCACCAAAATGACCTTTAGGTTTCATCACTATGCTTAAAAATGTAAACACGCTGACTATTTATTTATTTAAATGTCGATGTATGTTAATATTCTAAATGCACAAAAACTTGAACATTTTGGAAATATAAAAGTGTTCTAAATGTAATAAGCACTATTTATTTCTTTAATAAACACCAAAATTAACAAATTTCTAATTATATATAAAATATCATCTGTCTTTTCTTCTATCAGTTACAACACTCTTCAAGATATTAACAATTGAAGCCCAATATCTTTTTCAAACTCAAGAATCTCTTTACAATTTTGGAAATCATACTTTAATGCACAATGCTATACTTGTGATTCATCATTTGCATATAGTGACTGAACATACTCTGTGTAAAAAATATCATTTTTTTCCCTAAAACATTAGATGAAAGAACTATCTACAGGCCTTCAGATAATTCCTCACTGTCAATGAACAGGATTATATACAATAACACAGATTTTACAAATATATGGATTAAAATTAGGGAGGCAGGCAGAATAAATACAATACAAATAAAAGAATGGGTATCTTAAATTTTGAAAATGGCAAACATCATATGAGGGTTTCTTATATGGGTACCAATGGAGTGCTTTATTAGTAAGCAATCATTAAAACAAGCAGGAATTCAAGGGGATCACCTATCTCATAGAAGGGACTTGTACACATATTAAGTACCTAATGACACATTTCACCTATAGTAAACTGATTTGCTTTTTCAATTAGGATAGTAATATGCTCTTAATTCTTTTCCGGTGACAACAAAAAATGTGTGCATAATTTTCCCACTCATCAATCTATAAAAAAATTAAACTTCTTAATGAAAACAAATGAGATATTTACAGCACTTTAAGTCAATGTAATAATACCCAAAACACAATCTATTCTTAAATAATGAACCCACTGCTCATCTCCTAATATCATATTTTCATAAGCTCATAATTTTCACTTTTCATACATATAAACATTATGAAAAACAGATTTACATGTAACCCTCTGCTTCAGTAGCCCAAAACTTGCCAGGCTTGCTTTGCTAAACAAATATAAATTTAAAAAATGAAATAAAGTGAAACTATCAGATATACTGAAAGCAGGATGAGTTATGTGCATTATAAGCCTATATCAGCTTTAAAAAGTGCACAGTGAAAAGATATAATCTTTTCAAAAGTCGAGTGCTGTGGGTGAGTAATACCACAAGAGTATTTTCACACAAGAACTCTCTCTTAATGATGTGG
>NC_061845.1:14314520-14319520 GCF_019202785.1 Penaeus chinensis
AAAATCTATAAACTAATTAAGGGCATAGATCACAAATTCCCATCATTTAGTAAGGGAAAAAAAAAAAAAAAAAAAAAAAAAAAGATAATTGAGGATAACTTTCCCAATGTTTCTACAGATCAAGCTGCTCTACACCCTTTGATCTAAATCTAGAGTTGACCAAAAAATACACATCCAACAGACAGCTTTCTGGCATTGCAGTTTAGGTCATGACCTCAGCACTGTCTAAAGCATCTAAGAACTTGGCATACAGAAAGCATGATACCATTCACTTTGCCACTCATCTCACCTGATCTCCTTCAGCTTCTTCGAACATAAACTCATTGCAAAGCTACAGGAAAATGCAAGAATATCAGTCTTAATTAAATCCCTGGCGAGAGGCCGTAATCTCAGGACACTTGTTAGAAAAGAGCAAAATGAGAGAAACTCAATATACACAGAATGCTTTCTCCAGCAGTAGCCTAGAAATCATATGAAATAAATAAACAAAAAAATACATGAATAAATAAAAAATAAATGAAATGCAGCTCATCTATTTCCATACTGTCTAATCACAACATATTTAGCATAATCTTCTAATACCCTTTAACTCTGTACAATGTTGAAATTAATTTAAGAAATAAAAATTTATATGGTTAGTTCCCAATTATTACAGAACAATTAACCATAGACATTTAACCTTTGATGTTCTAATTAATAACTGAAAATCTTAAGACCTATTTAAATCAAATTAAAACTTAACCTATGATTGTGCAGTACACAATGCTTCCTATCTAAGCAAGGCAAATACATGCAGATGCATTAAACAAGACAGATAATGCAATGCAAACAATATCAGAGGAGTTGAAAAGCACAAAGAAAGACTTCTCTATCCAATTCATAAAGAGAACAATATCAAGAGTGGCATTTAATATTTCCAGAGAGGATTATGACATTTACTTCATATGAATGAATGAATAAAGTTTTATCAATTTACAACTTATTCTGAATGAACAAATATGAAACAATAATCATAATAACAACAAAAGTAATATCACAATTAATAATAATCAATAACCCATTAGTATAAAAATACACACACACAAAAAATACTTATGGGTTGTAAACTTTGGACAGTAATTGTGAATCAAACTGATGACATGCCTTGAATCATGTCATTTATGTCAGGCACATAAACCACTTATTCCTGCAACATTCCCAGCAAGCCTGGTTATTACTTTAAAGTTTCATTTCTCTTATGGAATTTAAAGCTAACATTCAGTAATGAACAGCATTCAACATGCAGTCACAAGATGCTAACAAATTAACATCCAATATGAGGTAATGACATTGTATCTGTTGCAAATTTTGAATGTATCTTGTATGAAGTCTCAGTCAACTGTCATATTTTCATTAAATGTTTTCATGCATGATCTTGAGAATCATTACTCATTCTCATATACGGATTCGAGAAACAATGTAGCAAAGAAATCTTTTAGCACTGATGAGCTGGATATAGAGTGTACATAACTTACATTTATTACAGATTTTTCAGCTATGAGAAATGTTTTACAAAAAATGTGATATATATATTGAAAATTGGAATAGGTCTTTCTCTCATGTTTGCACTGTCTTGTTCTAAGTAAAGACTCAAATAATCTCAAGTAATATTTGTGAGTGTTAGCATTGCCTGAGAAAAAAAATTATCATACTCTCAATCAACATGCTTTAAGCTTTATCATTCTCAATGTCTTTATTTTGCCACCATTCCCTACCAATAAGCTTTGTGCTTCAGGCTTTATGTTGCAGGGAATCATGCTAAACAATCTTACATGCAGCTTTTTTCTAAAGTGCCAAATACAATTATATATATACTTTTCTTTCTATTCATGCAAGACTTTAATAACAAACTTCTACAATAATACTGATATTGCAACAAATATGACAGGAAAAGATATATTGTTGTTAAAAGACAACAATTTTCTATAAATGGGAGTTGAGCATCACACTGTCTGAAACATCAATATCAGTTAATTTGTTCTTTATCACAGAATAAAAAATAAAATGATATAGGGTATGTGAATTACGGTTTTTCTTCTTTTCTTGTTTTAATTACTTGTAATAATGATTCTATGATTAATCCTCCTTTAGAAACCAAAGATCACTGAAAAACATGCATGAATAGGAAATAATATTCCAACAAACTTCCACAGCTAATAGATTACCAATGGTAACTTTAATTGCCACAAATACATGAAATAACAAATGAATAACCAATTTGTGGAACTTACAGATGTAGATGAAGCATCCCTTCGTGTGGCTCTTTTGCTCCACTGGGTCGCAGTCCTGGACATGATGATGTTAGTGCGCTGGGACATGCTTACAACTTGAGCTTCCAAGTCACTAGGAATGGAGATATTATGCTTGCGAGCTAGAAGTAAAAGCAGAAGTCTTTAGTCTCTTCTTGTATCTAGAAGTGTTGATCTTATAGCAGAAAACTTATAAAATCTCAATCACCAGTGTTGAATTAATTTAGGTTAATTTCTCTAAAATATACTTAGACTAACACAATATTTATCCCCTCCTCACAATTTTTTTTAAAATGAATTACTATATATAAGACATCACTTCTAGATATATCAGAACCAAAACTCATATCTCTCTTTTCTTTAAGTCCTATCAAAAGAATAACAGAGGCTAAACAGAAATACTGAAATAAATTTAAGTCACGTATGCTTTAAATTGTCAAAGGACTCACATAACAGAGAAAATATAAATAATAAATAATTATGAAAACAAAATAAAGTGAAAAAAAGACCCATTTGGACACTGCTGACTTCTTCCCATTAAAGGAAAAAGTAACATTCTAATAAACATATTTCATATAGCTTTGAACAACAATATAAAGCACCAGACAGAGATAAGACAACTTCTCTGGAGATATAGAATATCCTAAACAAACTTCCAAGTAGTGAAAAAAAAAATCATTAACAGTTTCATACATGCCTCAATTTGATAGAAAGAAAAGACTTTAAAGTGAAATGAAACAGAAGCCCACAAGATGAAAAAACAAACAAACTATAACAAACTTACCAACTTCTGTAAGAGTTTTTATACAGTTCTCTACATTGACCCTCTGGTGTCCCAAGACGGCTTGGCTGACTCTGTACACATGGTGGAGCAGTTGCACAAACACTGGCTGCCGTGTCTGAGTTAATGGAATGTTATTGAGGATAACTTTATGCATTCTAGGGGAGGTGTGTTGAATGCAATGAGATGAACACTGGAGACCCATCTGCTATATACTTTATTTAAAAAAACCTGAATTACAACATACTCCAAAAATAAAAATTATTTTAAATAAATTACTATATAGAAGACATCACTTCTAGATATATCAGAACCAAAACTCATATCTCTCTTTTCTTTAAGTCCTATCAAAAGAATAACAAAGGCTAAACAGAAATACTGAAATAATTTTAAGTCACGTATGTAACTTGCAGCATAGTGTAAAATCTATCAAAAACATTTAATGAGATTCTAACACACTAATATGTTAATAATCTGCATGTTCACATTAGTGTACTGTGAAACTACTCCATAAAATTCTTTGTAGGTTATTCTTAAAAAATATAATAATCATAAAAAAACGCATATATATGCAATCCACTCTATGACATGAAGCATGATAAGGCATTTGTTAAGTTTGCATACATTCTCTTCTCATATACAAAGCTGAGGTTATTTTTGGTCTTCAACAAGGCTTAAGGAAGCAAACATGAAATCCATTGGTCCTAAAACTCATGTATGAAATCATGAAAATGCGAACTTAAAATTAAAATAGAAACTGAATTATGAAAGCCCATTCTCTCCTACCAACTCTTCATTGTGAAAAAAAGAAAGGGGGAGGGTGATCTGGAAATGAACCTATTACTGAACTCTCTAATCAGCTTCACAAAACAAAACTTTAACTAAACAGTATCTGATAAACTTTGGTATTGTTTATGACACATTTTGATTACATATACTTGGTAATTATAACAAAACTATAAAATTATTGACCTTCCCAGGACATTTTTTCATAAAACTGCATTATTCCTATCACCTCATATGTCTGCTATTTCTATTCTGAAAGATCAGTGTAAGAATGTCAGCAAAAACATTTTCTAAATAGCCAAAAATGTTTTAAATAACTATTATCTTGCATGTTACTCCAAAACACTGAAATTTTCACTGGAACATAATCTGTCACAAAATATATTATGCATATCTTTTTACATATTTTAGCTATGTCCTCTATTCTGGAACAGTTTCAAACTCTTTGAAATATCTGTTTAATGAAGTAAATGAAAGCTCCATATATTAAAAACTTGTATATTTACATTTCATAAGCAAAATGGCTATTGATAACCATTATACTGTAGGTCATTCCTAAACACAAATTTTGCTGGAGCTTCATAATTTCATAAGAATATATTATGTATATATTGGCTGTGTTATCTATTCAGAAATAACTTAATCAGGCAAGTAAAAGCTGCACAAAAAATTAGTTATGTTTTCAACGCAACCAAAACGTTTTTTAATAACCATTTTATTATGTGACATTACTAAATGCTGAAATCCTGACTGGAACTTCATGGAATATGTGTATCTGTATAACATCTACAGATCTGTTTCTTACCAATAAGCAACACATTTATGTCATAAAATCTAATACTATATCCCATTTGTTTCACAAAAATAAAACCCTACTGGTAAAATTTACATTTGAAAACAATCCTAATCAAATCTTTAAACCACCACATGATTGGGAAGTGGAGAGGGAGGGAGAAAAAGGGAGAGAGAGAGAGAGAGGGGGGGGGGGGGAGGGGAGGGAGGGAGGGAGGGAGGGAGGGAGGGAGGGAGGGAGGGAGGGAGGGAGGGAGGGAAGGAGGGGGAGGGGGGGGGAGGGGGAGAGAGAGAGAGAGGAGAAGGGAGAGAGAGAGAGAGAGAGAGAGAGAGAGAGAGAGAGAGAGGGAGGG
>NC_061845.1:14324520-14327020 GCF_019202785.1 Penaeus chinensis
TGCTTCAACCCTGTTTCTCTTCCTCTTGTTAGTCAGGGAAACTGTCCAATCCTCAAAGTTATTATTGCATGAAAATTGAAGAAGAGAGATAGAACTAAAATGAAGCTTGGGTATGTTTAGAGTGGAAAACAACTGTACTGACCATTCCCTAACATAACAATGTTCATAATCTTTTCTTTCCTTTATGAAGTAGTATCCTCATATCAAGCAACAGACTATGATATAAAGGACATAAAAGGTACCAATAGCAATACAGAGAAACTTTCTCTAAATTATATTAGACCACTTTCTACAGAAATTCTTTACTTTTAATCACCAGAGGAGTCTCTCGTACATGATAAGCCTTTTTTACGTTAACACCTTTACTCTCATTAAGCATTCCCTATTCAAATAACTTTTTTGGGTGTTAACATGATAAAAATTCAAAAGATATCCTTTTTTTGTGTAATTTGGTGGATTTTTAATAGTAAAACAATAATAATAATATTAACAATAACAATAATAATAATAATAATAACAATAATAATAATAATGATAATAATAATAATAACAATAAACAAAATTAAAGAATAATACTATGGCCATATATCACACAACTGTTAAACTTCACATACGTCATCTAAAAATAAGAAAAAAAGCATAATTTTCAGTCAGTAAAACATCAATTGCTAAACTTAACAAAAATACTAAGCATGCTACAGACACAGGTCTTCAGAACTGTTCTAAGCTTGACAATTAGCCTACAAAAAATTCCGGCAACTATTATCAGGTACACAGAAAGGCTTTACCTTCTGGAATTTCTTGCTTTATAATTACCATTACACTTATTTTTTCTGGCTTACAACTAGTTTCTTCTTATTAATTTTCTTTTATCAATCAACTACAAAATATATTTTCTTTGCTATTTCCAGTAAAAATCTTTTGGATATTGAATAAGGAAGAATATTACACTCTAAATAAAAGTTCTGCTATTAGCAGACCTATTCATGTAGATTCCCATCTGGTGATATTGTATTATTGGAAATGTGACCTCTTGCACAATTATAAGAAAATATAATAATAATTTCAGTGTGGCAGATGTTTTGGATCTAAACATTCCCTCAAAAATAAATTGGTCTGAAGAAAGAAAACAACTGATAGAGTATAAAAAAGGAAAAAACACACACTTTTAATGACTCTTTTGTTGGGATTGTGATATTGAATACCTCATTTAAACATGCTTCTTTTTAACATCCTTAATATTGGATTGTATCTTAATAATGTAGGCATGTGTAGCAAACACAAAATTGTGATAAAGCAATATAAGCATGTTTGAGATTATAAACACTGATTTATCCCTGAACTCACACTATATGAAGAAAAATCTTATAACAAATAAAAATGAATAAATTCTCATATCCTCAAACATATACTAAAAACATCTGGCACTGGGTTCACTATACTTGCATTCAAGCTGTTGAATATGTCTGGCTTCTGAGCTCTAGTAAAGTAAAACAATAAAAATAAATGCAAAATTACCAGTAAAGTTATCATACAACTTGATATGAAGTACCCCTCAATAAAGTATAAAACTGGGAGAAGCATGCTTAAACTGGCAATCTTTTTAATTCATTTATACAGAAACAAAGCTGAACTCAAGATCAGATGAACATGGGTTGATATATATTTTCCATCATTTGACAAAATTGTTGAAAGCAGATCCCAAGCTTGCAAAATCCTGGTTATGGAAGTGACAATCTGTCCAAGTAAAAGAAATCACAATTTCAAATGTGCAATAAACTCTTTTCTTGCAATAAAATATGATGGAATATCATATAAGTGAGTCCTGCACAATGCACATCTAAGTTAAACCAGAAATGCTTAACCATTTTCTTTTATTCCTGAATCAGATTATCATTTTTTAAAAATAAATTACTATTATCTTAAACTATGCCCCCCCCCCCCCCTTCTCATTAACTCATTATAAATATCCTAAATACAGTGGAACCTGAAATCACTTTCTTTTACATTACATGGAATCATATATATTTGTATATTCTATAAATGTTTATTTCACACCATACCAAAAATCAATCAATAAATTTTTTTGAAAATCAACTTATACATACTTACATATACATATATATATATATATATATATATATATATATATATATATATAGATAGATAGATAGATATACATACATATATATAATTATATATATACTCATACATATAAGCATATATACATATATATATACATATACATATACATATACATATATATGTACATAAACATATTCATATATATGTACATAAACATATTCATATATATAGATATGTATATGTAAATGTACATATATATATGTACATATACATATACGTATACGTATATATATAAATACATATACATATACATATATATACATGCATATACATATATACATACATATACATATACATATATATACACAAACATATACATATACATATATATACATACATATACATACACACAGAT
>NC_061845.1:14339520-14344520 GCF_019202785.1 Penaeus chinensis
AGCCCCAACCTAAATGCCTAATGAGTCTAATCACCCTCTACTCATGGGAAGTGATTTCTGTTACTGCAGCCTTCAGCTGAAATTCTCATAATGGCATGCCCCCAAGCAAAATTTTTACAAGACATGATGATCACGTTATCCTGATCACAGGGGTCAAGAGTATCCACTTGGAGAAATGATCTCCACCTGCCAAAACTAAAGTTCTTCAAAAGAAGCCTTAGCCCTTATAAGGGAGTTTGTTATGTAAAATTGGATTACTATTATTACTGATATTGAGATTATTACATACCATAACTAATACTAATAAGAGGAAAAATCATTCTATAAATCAAGGAATATGGTAAATAGGGGAGATCAGGTCGGCCCTTAATATAAAAATCTGTGTATAAGCAATATTAGTTTAAAAAATCACAGAGGACATGGCATGTATTCCTGCCATCCAAGCATAACTGAGTTAATCTGCTTTCCATTAAAATATTTTTTAGTGCTGAAACAACAACTTAAAAAAAAAAGAATTACATTTATGCATGTAAATAAATTATCTACAACACACCTCTTTTTTTTTTTTTTACAAAAGTGCTGGACAAATTTACATGATTGTAATTTCTTCTATATTCTTTATGTTTTATATTTCTCCTTTGGTGGTGAGAACACAAATGCATAACCGAGATAATGGAGGCAGAAGACAACAGGACTAACTTTAGCTTTACACAAAATAGATAGGAATTTAGGAGATAATATACACATAAGTGCAACAGAGATTTCTTTTCAAAAAAGAGAAAAATGAGGGTCAACTCTCATTTTACTATTAGCAGGTGAAGCTGCTAATCTACTACAAGCAGAAGAAAACAAAGACACTCTCCAGGACAACTTTTCTTTTCTTTTGATCTTAAGAATTCCTTCATACTCTAAAATTAAATGACATTGTTTTCTTTCTGTTCAAAACTGACTGACCAAAACACAGGGTGGAAGCAAAATGTGACAGATCACATAATTTCTGTGAAATATGTGGCAGTATCTTCAAACTACTTGACCTGTAAGGCAGCACAGTAAGACTGTCTTGAATGGATATCATCTGTTCTATTAGATCTCATCTAGAATAAGCAAGCTGGATCCTGATGGCATAAGCCAGTCACTGTCTCAAACAGTTTTGAAAGAAAAAAATAAACATATATGATAAACAGAAATACATCTACATTTTCTATTCAATTTTGGGTACATGTTTGTGTAACTACAGTATTCCCTGAGTTATTAATGAAATTAATCAATCTTTTTCAAATATAATGTTTTGTATTGTACTGGTCTAGGTATCTTGTATCCGTGTGCTAAACAAGTATCAAATAAAATAATTAGAAAATAATTATAAACGCTTCAGAAATCTACTGAAAATAGATAAGATATTTTTTACATTAATATAATTTACTTTACATATTACTTCATCACTATTATGATTTTACTCAAATAAGACTGTAAAGTCTTCTTATTGCTATAATCCCATTCTGGGCCTTTTGCCAAAGATACAGACTCCAACCTGTTTATCAGTGTTGTGTCTACTAAAATGGATACTTCTTATCTAAATATCACAGTACTGTTCTTCATGGAAAACTTCAAATTTTATTGTTAACTCTTCTTGTATAATACAGTAAAGAAGCCTGAGTTGCATAAGCTTACATTTTGGAGATCATTATCACTATATTGAAAGAAACTGGAAACAGTGGCCCATGTATATAAAATTCACTAGTTAAATTTATGCATACCAAGTCTTGACTTATTTCTTAATTGAAAAAAATGGCTTCTCTTAACTCTTTTCTTTCTGGCTTTTTCTGAATTTTTCTATCACCAAATGAATAAATGATCACAAGTGACTGTAAAAATCTGTATGAACCAATATAGAACAAATACTGATTGCAGCTATCTACACCTTTTGAAAATTATTAACATTCATCATCTCAATAGAAAAATAAACAATTTTTTTTTTATTTGCCCCAAACCTGAAATACTATTTCATTATTACATTAAGGAGACAATATGCTGAAAACAGACAATGAGATTATCAGTTATTGAACAGAACAAGATTACAGATACAAGGAAGAAAATCAGTAGTGAAACAAGACAAGAGACATGGAATATCATTTGACTTGTACACTGCATATTAATTATATAATGCAGAAGCTGAAGCTTATTTTCCTTTCACATAAAATAAAACAAGAGATGAGGTAAAAGACAATCACTTTTTTTTTTTTACTTCCCTCCAGCAAACCCACACACATTACACAACAACAGGTGTAACCTACCTGGATTGTCTGGCTCTGATCGGAAAATGGACTATTGAAGAAAGTTGTGATGATATTCATGAGGGAGTTGATTACATAGTTTTCCAAGGCTCTGTTTGGATTAATGATAAATAACATTACAATAAGAATTTATAAGAAAAGCAACTTCTGCTTTTTGTATAATTACATATTCAATAATGCATTCATTCACAGACCCACTTAATTCCCTTCTTTATATATATATATATATATATATATATATATATATATATATATATATATATATTAAAGGATCAAAACTTACTTGTCAGCATGCCTTCTATCAGGTGGAGCAGTGGCAACTCGGCCCATGTCAACCAGAAAAGACTTCTCAAACAGACTCCAAATGTGGTGGGAATTATAGATTTCTTTCATCTCAACTTCTGTATCGATGTAGCAGTGATTGAGGAAATTGATATAGGCTTCTTTAACCTGTGACAAAATAGTGATGGCATGAGTACTTTACAGTACTAATAGGAAAGAAGTTGTCATATACAGAAGGTAATTGTGTTTGCAATTTGATTATTCATGATATCATGTACTAAATTCGTATTCAGGTTTTAAAAATAAGATGTACATCATTTAGTAATGCTATCACTACTAACATGATAATTCTGACTCGCAATCCTTTGTACATCATAACTTCAGTGCTACACACATGCAAACTTTTTTATAATCTTACACTAAAACATTTCTAAAATGTTACAAAAAGAATAACATAAATTAGTTATCAACAACAAATAAAAACGTAAAAATACATTCATGTTCTTATGCCAATGCCACTGTAAAGGTAACTGGTAGGACAAAAATTCTGCAACTCTTTATTATTAACAAATGAGAAAGTAAATTTACTTTTAACATTTTTGAAGATGTGAAACTAATCTAGAACCTAATCTCAGAACAGGAAACTCTAGGAACAAATAGTTCTTAATAAAATTGTAATAAAATATTTACAAGAGATACTTTGTTCAATGTAGTTCAATCATCAGGGCTGGAAACAGTTAATCTATTTCCATATATTTCTTCTCATTATAGGTAACTCACTGATTCAACACAATCAAACACTTCTGAAAGGCTAAAACTCATCCACAATCTTTAGTGCCCTTAAAATGATTCATAGCATTTTCTGAGAAAGTATTACTTTGGCATCCTTGAGTAAAACGCATGTAGCTGGGAAGCAAACAGCACAGTATAATGAATTCAGAAGCACTTATAATTTACTCAAGGTTAAAATGCCTCACGGGATCTTATTATATCAAAAAGTTTTAAGAGGATTTACAAATGGTAGCAAACTAAGATATGTATGGTAGGAAGCATGTTATGAAGAACTTACCTTCATTAACTTATCTGATGAAGCATTTAATACTGAAGCAAAATTTCTGAATCATTACCCCCTTCATAAATAAATAAATTGATCTAGTTTCCAGCCCTGTTTTTTGACTGCCCTGAGAGTATAAAATAATCTGCCAAGTCAAAAATTTACATCATGAGCAACATGATTGTAAGTGCAGTAGTAAAATGTAAAGATCATAATCATTTCAATGAAAATATTTGTTTTCTTTTCTCTTTAGAAATCATTGCATAAACATGATTAATATGTATATAATCTAGACTTGAAACAATATCTGCTAGCACTGCTAGCATGTCCATCTCCTTCACTGTATTGTGAATGTTTCATTTATGTGTTAGGTTATTATATTCCTACATTCCTTTTTTCTGGAAATAATATGTTTAATCACAGCTCCTTATAAAGCACAAAATGCAGTATATCAGAATCCTTTTAGCACCTCAATATGACTTGCTTAATTATTTTTTTGTGTTTACTTAGTATTATACATATCTTTTTCATGTCTTAGAGAAAATGTACTTCTGATGATTTTTACCCAAAATGTACTTTAAATATTCTGTACACGAAGTAGATCAGTAAATGCTAGATGTTCAAAATTATATTATACTGTCACCTAAAAAGTGGAACTTGTAATATTCATTGGATAATACATCTGATATGTTCAATGACAGTAGTTACAACACTTAAACATCAACATATTTTAAAGCAAAGTGGTTTGCATGCCACATAAACAATCTATGATTACTTTTTAGTAAAACTAATATCATATACATAAGTGCATACATATCATGTGTTTAAATGTGCATGTTTATGTGTGGGTTTATGTATGTTTAAAATAATGTTTGTGTTTGTATTCCTATCCTTATGTGTTAACACAAAAATAAAAATGGATTAGTAAAATCAGTTTTAAATATAATAAAGAATAATTACATCATATAAAACATGGCAGAATAACAATAACAACAAAGTAAATAAAAAAAGATAAATATATAATCAAATAATGCTACAGCAGTAACAGGCAAAAAGCTTCAAGCCTTGAGAGTCTGAGATTACAAAGTGCAAATGAAAAATTAAAGAGAAAGAATTCCATGTCAATCTTAAATCTTTCACTTCACACATTTGCAGAGCAACCTTTTTCTCAAATGCCTGAAGTGGTTGCCTCATTGCTGTTGAAGCTACCCTTTTTTCAACAAGAAACTACAGAAGAAATTAAAGAAAAACAGCATATCATAATTATAAATGAAGAGAGAGAGAGAAAGAGATACAAAAAGAAAGCAAGACAATGATTTGTCAAAACTAACAATAAATAAGCACACCAGACACTGTATCTGCTCTATCAT
>NC_061845.1:14352020-14357020 GCF_019202785.1 Penaeus chinensis
TATCCATAGCAACAATACCTCACATGGACTAAAGATTACTTCTTAAGCTCATTATTAATCACTAGAGATACTCTTATTTAGTAATTTTCTCAACATTTTCTAATGATACAGAAGATAACATGAATAACATTCAGTTTAGAACAAAACAGAACTCCTTTTGTGATTTTTTTTTATACCCAATTATTTAAGACATTTGTAATCCAGCCAATAATTGCCAGTTAGAATATCAACAATAAGGTGAATGTTTAATATTCTAAAAAGACAAGTATATAAAGAGATAGATACAGTAACAATCAATTAATTTAAATGGAAATGTTTTCTGAAGCACATACATTCCTTCAAAAAATGAATTAACAGGATTTACTTGGCATCATGAAAACATGTTATCTACTCAGAATCTTCATTAACTCAATTTTTTCTTATTTGTTTTACTAAGGAGTATTGTTTCACAATGGCCTGTGAAAGTATAATTTACGGAATGACAAAAACACAGATTATCAGCCTCATTTCTTTAAGACAAAAATAAAAAATCAGATGGGGTGCATCCCTGCTTCCCTTAACATTGCTTTACAGTTTACTTATCCTCCTGCTACAAACATATGATGCAATACAATTCAACCAGTTTTACATATTTCCATAGATGAAATGTTAGGAGAAAAGTGAAGGAGGATTTCAGAAACAATAAACAACCTGTCCAATAAAATGATAAGTGTTACTCTCTGACTATTGTGTGAATTTCATTATAGAAATGTTCCAGGCATAACTAAATAGTCAAACAAATGAGTTCTACCAGACTATATACATATACACATATATTTCTCATTGGCAACCACTGTATGTCAAGAGAATTTCAGTGTTTCCACTTAGCAGCCATGCTACGCTGTATACCATAACCTTGTACAATGGTTATCTGGGGCTATGGGAGTATACAAATAGTATGAGAAAAATTAACATATTGTGAAAAAATACACATTAATAGGTTGAACCGTATTCATGTTGACAAATGCAGAAAAGGTATGAATGAGAATGAATATCTTCACAATACAAGAGATATGTTTGACCGGTTTCGATTATGTATTTCTGACAAAGATATAATCAAAACAGGTCAAATACAGCTCTTGTATAGTGAAGATATTCATTCTTATTCATACCTTTTCTACATATTAATAGGTCTCTGAATTTATGCAAATAAATATGTTAAATTTTTACCTGTCATTAAATAAATTAAAATCAACTTAAGATCTTGCTTTCATATATACTTTGCCCTCTGCTACTTTACCATTCAGTGCTTTGGTTAGTTTGAGATCATGTGTGCTTTACATTTGGAATTATGACACTATTGACTGGTTATCAGCCGTAGTTAGTCATTGACTGGTTGATGGAGCTCCTGCTCTCACCACTCAACAGGCAGTACTGGTTTTTGACAGGACAAGCATGCAAGATCTTGACCAGGAAATGATTCAAACTGAAAGTAACTGTCACTGGCTTTTTATGTTCTGAACCCCTTCCCGACGGGTCACGCCTATAGGTGTCATAACAATACACTCGAAATGTGGCAGTGATTCGACTTGATGTACCAAATTCACGCGCTCAAAGTCAGCGCGTTGCTGTGGTTTGCCAGAGCATAGTTTTTTTTAGTTTTCTACACCCGTTGTCAATGGGTTAATAAGTTCAGCATTCATTCTGATGTTTTATGTTCTCTATAGATTTTACCAAAAATTCTTCTTGTTGGGGTACTGTTTAGGGCAGAGGTTCTCAAAGTGGTTGATATCAAGACCATCCAAGGGGCTAATAAATAGCCAGGAGGTCAAAAGAGGGTCGTTGACTAAACAGGTCTTAGAAAAATCTGAATAATTTCAGACACTTAGATTTTTAAAATGATATTAATTCCTTAAATTCAGACAATATGTCATAATTTCAGTAAACCTTTAGAAATCTTTGAAGCTTTGGCAACACCACTTTTGACCAAACCACTCCCTTCATTATTTATCGCAGTGAGCATATCTCCCACCCCATTCTTTCTTGTATACAGGAGAGCCAGGAACTCGGTACACACTCAGCCCTCAGTATTGACTGTGAACTGATCTGATTATTATAGGACTTGAAAACTGTGTATAGCAGACATACATAATGCTGCTGTTTCCTCTTCATCAAACTTTACTACTACTACTACTACTACTACTACTACTACTACTACTACTACTACTACTACTACTACTACTACTACTACTACTACTACTACTACTACTACTACTACAAAATTAGAAACTCTATTAGGGTCAATGTGTTAAAACGTTTGAGAACCCCTGGTTTAGGGGAATATATTATAAACAAATTTGGGTACATCATCTGCCCAAGAACCAAGTACAATTATTGCCATTAATTCTCATGTTCCACTATCACAAATTTTCACTAACACAAATAGGAGTGACAGCAAGTGTATGCAAATCTGCAAAGTCCTTTAGCTAATCTATTCTATACATTTCTCAAGAATAAAATTCAAAGCATTGCCATAAGAAATTTATCAAAATAAACTGAATGTTTATTAATTCTCTTAAAAATCATATATAATGATCTCTAACACAATTAAACAACATAAAATACTGGAAATTTCTCCTTCACTATTCTGCTTCAAATATTTATCTCATAACAACAATACTCCATGAACAAATCTAAACAACAATAAATACCATGGATCATATACAAACATTATATATCATCAAGCAAGTGATCTTTGTGGTTCATTTTCATTGCATCACATTGAAGATACATTACTCAAAAGATTTTTAAGATAATAATGATAATACAATAATATATTTTATATTGACCAAGTAATGAAGCTACTTTAAGGGAAGAGGGGATAAATGTAGAAAATGAGGCACAGCTGTCTTTCACTGTGTTTCAAAATATTCACCGATTTTTTTGAGAAGGGCTGGAATGCAAAGAGGAGTTACTACTAGTACTGTGAACAACGAAAGACAGAAATTTATTTCTTTTTTATAAAATTTTAAATAGTAAACTTCACTTTCTTTACAACCTTGAGCTCTTATGTAACATGCAAAGCATTTTCTCATAAAATGTCATTATACATCAGAGGAAGCATAATATTAGGTATTAATCAACAAATACTAATTAAAAAAAAAAAGAGAGAGGAACAAGAGAAAAAAAAATAAATAAATAAAAATCACTTAAACATTAGATATCAGTCAAAAAATAATTCCTGCACCAAAAAGAGTTGTGATAAAAATTGTGATACTTCATACCTTCTTCCAGGTAAAAATAATATATACAAAAGGTAAAGTTATCTTTTCCAAAGTACTAGGATAAGACAGTTTAAAATCCTCATAACAAAATATACTAAAATGCTACTGCATATATATATATATAATATATATATATATATATATATATATATTTCTGTTGATACCCACCCCAGGATTAAGGAAGAGGTCAATTCTCTTGTAAAGGAGTGCTTGATTCTGACGATCACCTAAGCAGAAGTTCTGAAGAAACTGATGTGCCAGCTCAATAAGTTCATTCATACGTTTGTCCTCCTTTTTGTCATAAGGAATCTGCAGAAAAAAATAGGAAATGGTAGGATAAGTATAACAACAATACATAATAATATAAAATTCATTAATAAAAGATGCAAGGCATTCAATGAAACATGTAAAAAGAACAAAGGAAAAAGGAAAAGAATCAACATAATTTCCATGAATGAGAAAGAAAAAAAAGAAAAGAAAAAAAAAATAATAAAAAAAATAAATTCATTACCTGAAGCAGATCCAAAACAACAGAATGGATGCCCATGTTCCTCAATAGTCGCTGTTCATTTCTCTTGGGTGTCAAGTGTCCATGGGCTGACTGGGTCACACACAGTTTATTCATTCTAACTAGAATCTACAAAGCAAGAAAAAAAAAACAATCTTCATTCTTTTGGGATCTTATTTGGTTACATAACACTAGGGTTCATAATTTCTATTAGGCCTGGTATATGTTTTCTATATACCTTGACAATGAAAGCTTGAAAGTTTTAGTATGTCATAAAATTATCTTGAATCACTCTACAATTATACAACTTTTATATATCACTATAAAAAAGCTCACAAACTTTCTCCATCCCTCTGTTACAAGTTCTATATCCTGAATTCAACAGCACAATCATCCCCAAGAATCAAAATTATGTACTTTGATACCTCCTGATAAGATCATGGTAACACCCCATCTATGCAATACCTGCTGTATGCGCTTGTAGTTCTCCAACTGGTCAGGCTCTAAGGGTGGACCAAGTCCAAGGTCAATTGCTGAACCCTGCTTGTCCTGTGATGACAACATAGGAGCAGGATGCTTCTTTGGTTTACTCTCACCTGTAATGCAACATTACATGAAGCTCACTTACTTTCTGACTTGCTATCTTGAAATAACAATTATAATAAACTATGATATTACACTTAGGCCAACAAATAAAACCCTAATAGCACTTAAGTGTTTAATACCATCATCATCATCTTCTTCCTTTGCCTTCTTCTTCTTCTTTTTAGTTCCACCTCCATCTTCCTCAGTGGTCCGTGGCTTGTAAACCCAGAGTTCTGATTTTTCAACCAAGTTGCGCAAATCATCCAAGTCTTCTTTTATTTGCTTGTATGATTCCACATCCCCATCTTGAACCAAAAGTTGAACCTAGAAAGCATAAGAAAAAATAAAATTAAATTGCAAGATAGATAAAAATATTTACATATGCAATATTAGGCAAGACAGAAAACTCTTCACATTTTCAACACAAAGAATTATTTCTTAAATCCTTCAGTATTTTTTCCAGTAATAACAGTCATCTTATAGCAACAGTTTTGAATACCAAACAATTGTGAGGAAAAACAGTGACTTTGAAAGTAAGTACTTTGACAGTTACTATTCACAAACTTTTCTCCAATTCAAATTTATCAAGATTTTTTATTGCAATAGTTTTCTATGTAATAAGAAAATAAGCATTTCAAAATTAT
>NC_061845.1:14362020-14367020 GCF_019202785.1 Penaeus chinensis
GTACATCACTTTTTTTTTTCTTTTTAATCTACACATTTATTTACTCTCTTTATGGTGCACACATATGTGTGTGTACAAGTAAAAGTTATAGGAAAGTCAAGAGTGTAATAATAAAGGATAACAAGCCTGGAGGATGGAACTGGAGAGGAACCGAAGCAGATCAGGGAGGCACAACCCCCATCCACCCCAACAAACCTTATTTACAAAAAGGTCAACTCGAGAGGGAGAAACAGGCTATACTAATCACTTTCTATTATGACTTCTCCTTATTCCTTATAAGGTGTTTAAAAATAAGGTGATGTGCTGTTTGAATGTAACATTAAAAAATATTTTACTATCATACCAATAATATTTTTAAAAATATATAAATTGAAAGAAAAATGTGTATAAAAATTATGCTTCTACTAAACATTTTAAGAGCAGAAAAGATGTGTCTGTCCTTTCTCTTATTTAAAGAAAACACAAAAATATAGTCAGTGACATGCTCTATTTTTCTTTTCTTCTTCTTCTTTGAATGTTGCACAGAAAAATATGAAAAAAATATGCATATATAAAAATCTTGCAACTAGAAGGCAAACATACAAGCTGTTCATGCTACAACTGAATTACCTGGGATATCTGGCATCGTTTTAACTGGTGACTTTTTTGGAGACTTTTTTGGAGATGGTTTTGGACTCCTAGGCTTTTTAACAACTTTTATAGGAGAAGGTGCTTTCTTAGTCAGAGCTGCACCAAGAACACTAACTGTGGCAGCTATGGCTACATCCCCACTACTGCCACTGGCACTTGGAGCAGGTATTGTATTCCCACTTGACACAGTAGTATCAGTCACAGCTACTCCACTACTAACAGCAGTATCACTGCTAACAGTGGCAGTAGAGACTGTATCATCACTGGGACTACTAATGGTAGTAGTAGTAGTAGAAACTGTGGTTTCATTACTAGCACTAGACTTAGCATCTTCAACCTTGGTAACTGTAATAGTAGCACAGCTACTGGCTGGCACAGATGCCCCTTTGCTTTCTACAACAGGTTCATCATCCTTTTTGCTATCATCTACAGCAGCATGTGGGATAGATCATAACATGTCTTAAGTACAGCATATCTGCTACTTAGGTTATAATCAATAAGCATTCTAACTGTATATCTAATTGTATATCCACTGGCTAGGATTGCATTAACCCACTGGATCCAGGTGATTGGAATATGCAGTCATGAAAAATTGTGGCTGAGGCCAGGGTAAGGGCAATGTATCTTTGTTAAAAATTTGACTGAGGGCTCAGGTGATAGGAATGACTTGTAATGAAGAATGCATAAAGGTCTCAGAGGAAGGAAGATTAGATTAAATGGATATTTAGGCTAGGACTCCTGCATTATTTCCACCAGTAAATGAGGAACGTACATGAGCAATTGCTGGAAGTATCTCAGCTACGGAGAGAACACTACATTCCTGTCCGTCATGTCTTGCGGTGCAGGGCATATAATTTTAATGTAACAAAAATACAAGAAAATGACATAAATAACACAAGGTTACTTTTTGTTATTGCTGCTGCACAGAGTTGTAGACTTTATACAGAGATAATAGTGAGTCTCCTCAATGAAAACAGTCTATTACTATCGTGATAAAGAATAACAAATGACAAATATGGACCTTGGAAAATGGAAAAAAAAAAAAACAATAAAAAAACAGTTATGCAGAAAAATTCGTATTGCACAAAAGTGTTCCTTTGAATGGGCTTACATGCCACACACCAGAAAGAGACGCCACTCACAAAAGCTTATTTTGGTCCCAGTGAGGGCTGCAATGCACCCCGATCCAACAGGTTAATGCTTTACCTATAGTAATATTTTCTTAATGCTATATCACTCCACTAATGAGCATAAGTGAAATTGACATATCATAAGGAGTTTCCAATTTGCTTAAACCTGTGCAACATCTACCTAGTAAAGAATGAACATTTACCAAACACTACATTAATCAAAAGCACTAATCACCACATTACTTCAAGATCAATATCCAACAGCTAACCTCTTTAATTTCATCAAGTGCAGTGAAACTATAGTAAAACAAATATCTGCAACAGTGGTAAATTACCCCCTTTCAACCAGTCAACATATAACCCAATGCCTACGGGCATGACATGTACATACGTGCTATGCCCACTGTGAGTTACTTGTTTGATTGTTGTTACATATAGATGGCTTCACTTGTACTAAGTCACCAATGAGCCAATTACGAGTACTGCCTGTCTCACCCATTTAGCCTTTTCTTTGATTTACGTAAATATTTAATTTTATCTTATTTTGCTGTTACTAATGTTTATAACATTATAGTAATCATAATGTTTATAATAAAAATAACACTATCAATATTCATAGCACTAGTAAAAAATACAGTTTTCCTGCCAATTCAAATCAGGTAAGGTCACAAGATCTACTAATTGACTCATTTGTGGCTAAGCACTTGCAGAGCCATCTATGTGCAGAGACATTTCACAAAAAATATAGAAAATGAGCACAGCATTTTCCCCATATTTTATTCATTTTTCCCAGCGGCATTGAGTTAAGCTTACACAATAGCACATTAGCCAGAGGACCATCAATCACCCAGTATCCCAGCATGGCTCAGCATCTGGAATTAATCATTACACTTACCGCTTATCCTTCCAGCAGGAATGTTGTTGGGAAAATATTTTGTATCGCTGTCAAATGAACAATCTAAAATTGACAGTAGAGTCTTGGTGAGCCTCAACAGTTCATTGAAGCTGTAGAATCCAAAGTAGATAAGGTACCTTGCAAGATGCACAACCTAGAATAATTAATATTTCTGCTTGTATTCTCTTATTAAAAAGGGTTTTATTCATGATATAATGTTTAAATAACCATAAAAAACTTTCTATCTGCATTATAATCAATATAACATTCCTAACAACTTTCCAAGTCATGAAGTTAAAATTGTAGTAGCATAATTATCTACTGCTATTACAAACAAAATTCCAATCAAAAGAAATATTAATAAAAAATCATACCTCATATGTTAGCTTATTCTGTTCAGGATCAGAAAAGCTCCACATCTTGTCCACTACATTACACAGGTATTCCTCCACAAAGAGGATGACTTCTCTGAATGTAGTCTCTGCAGCCTCAGCACTATGAAGAGCTGCATGCTTGTCATAGCTACAAAGAAGACAACAAGTCTCACTAATGATCCTTCAAGTTTGATGTTAGAAATGGAGGTTATGAGACTGTAAACTTTGACATAAAGTCTTCATTTTCTTCGTATTTGTAAAATATATAAATAAATATATAACTGACTAAATACATAAAAACAATATATCACCAAATAGCAAAACCATCTTTATATCAATCAGCGCCCTTAATTTGCCCTAGATCACAAATACCGACTAAAATACATTTTTGTTGGTAATATCTCTGTATTTTATTAGGATTGTGCACCTACTATTTATTGAGAAAACAGAAATTCATCCCTGTTCATTGTAACTTTGCAAATTCATAGATGATCATTACCTTTCTTATACATATCATATCCACTATCATTTTATTCTATAAATTCTGTTGACAAGCGCTTAATCACCAGAGAAACAATTGCTAGTCCTACCCATCTCACCTGTTTATCATTTTCCTTGTTATTTTTATGTGCTCTTAGTATTTTAATAATACTGTAATAATTATAGTATCAATAATAATAATAACAATAACATTCTTTGGCGACTGTTAATGTGGAGCAATCTATATGTAAATAAAATTCACAGAACAAAACCAAGTGGACAGTACATGTACTTAGTGGAAAGGGTTGACCCATCCATCATAAAATTATGTACTGTCCACTGTAGTTTTTTGTGAATTTTGTTGCACACAGATGACTTCGCAAGTGCTAGTGCTACATGATAGTTGACAGCACAACTAATAAATTAAAATTACAGTGGCACAGCTTGTATGTAATACTATCCATAACCAAATGGTTAAGAACTGGATAAAATATATTCCAACCAATATCAAACTTTGTTACCCAAGGCAATAACTTTTCCTCATAAAGACTTGCCCTAACACACGATCCATCTACTAAATCATCTGCATCCATCATCCAGAGCAGGAAAATCTCACCATTAGATAAAAGTACAAAAATAGCAATCTTATATATGTAAAGACGTTCACTAAGTTGTAATATACAATGTCTGCAGCAAAAACATATTTAAGCAACAGCATAATAATAATGAGGTGAAAAATGTGCACAGGCCATTCCATGACAGAAAATGTGAAGAAAAGAGAACAAAGTCACTTGTATCTCTACAATAGGAATAAAGGCAAGATCTCTATCAATAATGTTATTATTCAGAAATTTTAGATGTCCCTTCATTTTCTAAACACAATCTCTTACACTGAAGTCATTAATACTGCCCAAATAATAAGTCCTGAAGCTGTGATAAGTGACAAGATATCTCCCATAATGCAAATAATATTTTAACCCTCTGATGCCAGCATGGCACGCCATGTATGCCATGTCCACTGTGATTTTAGTTTACTAATTTTGTTTACACATAGATGGTTCCACAAGAGCTTAGTCTTCATCACAGAGTTAATTACTGGTCCTACCTGATCTTACCTGTCTATCTTTTTTCTTGATTTTCTGAAAGATCTTTTTATACCAAAAGTACCAATATAAATGGAATTGAAAAAAAATACTGTTTATGAAAAGTTTCAAGCAATGAAGTTATTAGGTGGGGTCAGGTAAGCCTACTGATGCCATGGTAATTTAGAAGCTGTGGAGTCATCAATGTGTAAACAAAATTCAGTGGACAGAGCAATTACCTGGTACCAATAGGCTGAATATTAATCAATTAAATTAAACAAATGCACTGAAGGTACAGCAGTTATTAGGGCTACAAATGGTCTTGATATATTAAATCTTTAAATCTTCTATCTTTTATAAACAAAAAGTGCACTTAATAAATACATAGAAAGTCTAAAATTGAAGAGTT
>NC_061845.1:14372020-14377020 GCF_019202785.1 Penaeus chinensis
ATACTTCACAGGTGTCTCCACTGCTAAGTATGTTGCATAACTGCCAATTTTACGTGTAAATGTCACCATCTACTGTTTCTTTTCCAATTACTAATTACCAAATTCATATGGACAGAGTATTTCTTTATTTTCAAATAGAATATTTCAAATGAATCAGTCTATATATTTTTTTCTGAGCAAATATTTTAATCACCATTTAACTGATTCACTTCAATGTTCATAAGAAAAGAGACTAACAATCTAACACTAAAGGGAAAAAACACACATGACTGGAAAATAATTGATACATACACTATTCAAGTTATTCTTCTAGAATTATTTTATCAGGTGTATAGAGTCAAATACGATTTACAAAATTAAACTGAAAAGGTCTGAAATTGGTTATCAATTATGAAAAAGGGAAACAAAGTATGTCTGGTTATTATTAAAAATAATTTTTTACTAAACACTGTTATAATTCAAAGTTACAAAAGGACAAAGAATGACCTTATAGTAACAGATCATTCATGAATTCCTATACCTGTAAAAAATACAAAACATATCCATAAAACAAATAGTGTTAAGCTTTTTGAATAACTGTCTTCCACAACACAAACACACAGAAGTACAGATCACTCTTGATTACTAAATATTAAACAATACTCACTCGGCAATGGACATCTGTGGCTGAATTTCTGACCACAGCCTAGCATATTTGACTGGTGTGACCATTTCCTGGGGTTCACAATCTACATGCATGTGTAACATTAGACGGCAGAAAGATGCACGTAGGTCATATGGAAGAATCTCCATCTCCATACATCTGTAGAAGCAAAGTAGGAATTAAACTGTTATTTCTAAACTGTGTATACTTGTATATAAAAAAAAAAATTGTTTCCTAAATGAAAGTGGCACACTAGCAACAATGACTTTCATATCTAATTCAAGCCAAAAAAATGATAAGATATGGTGACATAAGAATTAATCTAAAATCTACAGTATCTTCATTTCATAAAGATTGCTAGCATTTCTATTTCTTACTTGAGCATAAGGTTAATCTTGAGTAAAGGTGACAGGGGTTTTATTGCTAGGTACTGTCTATCAAGGCACATGTTGGAGAAGAGATCCAGCATGTGTCTGTAATATTCCAATATGAGCTTGTCCTCGCCACCATCTGAGTCACCCATATTGGCCCGGCTTGCCAGTTCCTCTATAGACTTTGAGCACTGAAATTTGAAAAATATATCTGCATTAAAACTTCCTTGCACTGGGGAAATTGAGAGAAAACTGAGGGAAAAATTAGAAGAATAGGAAATATACATCTGATCTGCACTCCCTTCTCTTGGCTGTGGCATATATGAGTTAAGGAATGAGACTAAATAGAGGCTTTATGCTTATTTTTGACCAGCTGTTTCTCCTCTGTGATCAAAAGTCAGGGCCAAACAAGCAAACCCAACAAGCAAGCTCGACCCAACATGATGTGAAAGAACTCACCCGCATTAGTGATGGTTTCACCATGAAATGAGGGGTATCATCCAGAGTAAGTCAGTTCAACATTAAACTAACACTACCATGAAGGAGTACAGAAGTTATCGGTGAAGAGCAACAAAAATTATATTTCATATTCTCAATCATTCTCAAGTAGCAACATATGACACTGCTTACCTCTCCATTATTCCAAGTTAACACAACTTCTTCATCCTGTTCAATGGCCATCATAGAACCACTGCCTTCAACCTCCACCTCAACTTCAATATCCTCTTCAACAAGTCTGAAGAAAAATTTAGTAATTCAGTATCATTAAAAGAATGTAGAGAGATAGAAAGGAGGGGAGACGAGAATGAAGGCAGGCAGAAATAAATAAAGATAAAAAAGAAGGAATAGAAAAAAAGAAAAGACTATAAGTATTAAAAAAAACATTCCCCTTTACTTGACTGCACTGAGCATAAAAGTTCTCTCCCTATTGGGTGGAAAAAAGGAAAGATCCCCATGTTTCTGAATGTAACCATCAAAATCATGATATGTTAAAAGGGGTACACATTGTTAAGCACTTAAGTTCAAGGAGTGGCTTGGAGGGGTTCTTGGTCCTGTGAGATTTCTAGTTCCCTTTACAATTTCTATTCCTATGTAGATATTGAACAATCAACTCTCAGGATTCATTATGAACTCTGAAGTTTCTCAGCCATAAACATTTTACAAAACAAAGCTTCTGAAAAATAATTTATTTTTCTCCTTTTTCAGTAACACTTTCTTCACTTCCATCAGATAAGATTAACTTTTAACTAATTACAACGTTCTTAATCACCTGGTTTCAATAAGAATGTCTTTATTCTTCTCGCTGAACACGCTTTTGCAAATCAATTCTTGTGTTCGAGCAATAGCCTGGTTATTAGAGATGCACAACACCTGAAAAAAAATATATATATATGTAAAATCTACCTATAAACATAAGAAGTACTGTACTGTATAAAAATAATTCTACATTATAAAACTATCCATGAATGTATCATGGAGTGCTTGTAAAATTCTCCATTTACAGCAAATAACTGAATACTTACCTTCAAATAATCCAAAAATCTCCAGTCCCACTTATGCATATTCTTTCGCACCAGTCCAACAAACGTTTCTATTTCTGCAGCAGTAATGTGTATTTCTAACAGTTTGCGGTTATTGTGAAGTAAAGCTGTAATTGTTTCTTCTGCCAAGACATCAATGCCAATTTGCTTTTGCATAAAACCAAAGTGCTGAGCAATATATTCCTGCAAGTTTCAGAAAAATATGTAAATCTCTGCATTAACAGTATGTTTATAATGCATTGATGCGAAAAGTGTAAAAAGTATATAACTCAAAGAAGTGACAATCAAAATTTTACAGATTGCAAAGTACTTCAAATCCTAATGGCTATTGCATTACTTTTTCAGAAGAGTTTCAGAAAGCTACACAGTCAATATTATCAACATCAATCACCATGATCATTATAATTTTCACTAGCCACAATAGTTTAGGAACAGATAGACATATTATCTCTCAGATAATACAAAAATCCAGTGAATTTGTTTACTTTTTCATAACCATATCAATACCTGATTCTTTCTATATCCTTGTTGAGCAAGTTTTAAAAGTCTATAGCAGAGACGGAAGATTGTCTTATAAGCAGCATTCCGTGGATCATTCAACTCATCAATTCTTAGGAGTGGACCATCCCCACCTTGTGTCTCCGTAAAAGGTGCCTGAAGAATCTTGAAAATCTGAAAATTTACAGTTTATTAATATCATTGATGAATCTATTTCCAAAATCATGTACCTACCATATTCAAAATTTACAAAAACACCATGCTACTGTTCTAACATCCCTATGCAATTTGATTACTCATCATTTACTACTAAATAGATTTATGGAAATCTAAAACATGTAACAGCAAAGTACCACTTTATTCACTTTATACAGAAATGAAATCCTTTTTCAGACTAAAAAATGTGACCTGTTTTTAACACTAGCTGGCACTCAACAAATCTACATACCTGCTTTAAAATGTCTTGTTCTCTGAGTAGTTTTTGTCGATCTCTATTAGGATTTGTCACATCTAATCCCAGAGCTAAATTTTCACTTTTGTTTTGTTCATGCTCCTTCTCAGCAATAAAATATACAAGGTCAAGTAACAAAAATATCAGGGATCTGAAAAACAAATATACATCATTGTTAGATGGTATGTTTCACTATAACAAAAAACAAAACAAAAAAACAACAACAATACCTTAATTTTCATATAATCATTGGTTATATGTTGCAGTATAAACAAAATGATCTCATCTGTAACTGTTTCCCAATATAATACTGATGATATGACTGAAGATATTATAATAACGATTTCATCCCAGTTAGAACAACTTACCTTCTTTCTGCTTGAGGAATAGCCCCTTTCTCAAGTTTCTTTGCATGCTTCGCTAAAACCTCACTGGCATCATTAGCAAAGTCAAGATCTCTCACTTCCTTTGCATGAACAGGCACCAAAAAGAAAGCTTCTTTGTCTTCTTTGATGGGTGCACATCCAACCTAAAAGTAATACAAACTATAATGACTGCAAAGCATTAAACATTTTCTCTAGATATTTCCATGAACTCATCACAATCATTCTTTCTATATTTCTAAAAGGTGGACATGTATAGAGCTCCTTTTTAACAATCTAAACAAGCAGGTAAAATAACTTTTGTTGTTCACAAAGTGTACCACATATGCCTGACTATGACAACTGCCACATTTATTTTCTTTTGCAAATCTTTAATTTTTCTGTCAAGCAAATGAGTAAACCAAATCAAAAGAATAGAAACAAAATAAGGACCAACATACACTCCACAAAACCAACCTTTGACATGACAGGCTTTTCCTCATCCTTGTCAATGGGAATTGATGTCGAGTGAACCCATGTGGATGTGCAAAGGTGCCGCAACCTCACATAGGAGGACTGGGGAACCATGGAGTCCCCTCGGATCAGGGTGGTGGGTTCAAGCTCAAAAATGGAGGCTATGTCATTGCTTAGTGGCACTGAGACCAGCTGATACACTGGTCCACCATTGGGATCTGAAATGGGTTTTCTATGAGCTAACAGCATACTCTCTGCTATGAATGTTCATATAGAATAATAATAATGAATACACAAATAATAATGTATCTTTATAACTTCTCCTTGTCATAGAGTTCCTTCCATAAGTACAATAAATCTTTTAAGATGACCACAAACACAAGGCACACATGGATTATTATATAAAAAAGCCAACAAGCCATAATTGCTTTGTTAGTGAGCATCAAACACAGTACCAAACATATAATCAATTGTTTAATAAATTCACATTTTCTTTATATAATTTGCAGTTGTTTCTTATGTAAAAAAAAAAAAAAAAAAAAAAAAAAAATATATATCTATAAACCCTCTGTATCATAAACATCAGTAATATAACTAAGTCATACTGGAACTGTACCAAAATTCTAATAGTAGGAAACAAAATGTAAAATAAAGACAAAT
>NC_061845.1:14389520-14397020 GCF_019202785.1 Penaeus chinensis
AGGGTAGGTGGGTATGAGGGTAGGTGGGTATGAGGGTAGGTGGGTATGAGGGTAGGTGGGTATGAGGGTAGGTGGGTATGAGGGTAGGTGGGTATGAGGGTAGGTGGGTATGAGGGTAGGTGGGTATGAGGGTAGGTGGGTATGAGGGTAGGTGGGTATGAGGGTAGGTGGGTATGAGGGTAGGTGGGTATGAGGGTAGGTGGGTATGAGGGTAGGTGGGTATGAGGGTAGGTGGGTATGAGGGTAGGTGGGTATGAGGGTAGGTGGGTATGAGGGTAGGTGGGTATGAGGGTAGGTGGGTATGAGGGTAGGTGGGTATGAGGGTAGGTGGGTATGAGGGTAGGTGGGTATGAGGGTAGGTGGGTATGAGGGTAGGTGGGTATGAGGGTAGGTGGGTATGAGGGTAGGTGGGTATGAGGGTAGGTGGGTATGAGGGTAGGTGGGTATGAGGGTAGGTGGGTATGAGGGTAGGTGGGTATGAGGGTAGGTGGGTATGAGGGTAGGTGGGTATGAGGGTAGGTGGGTATGAGGGTAGGTGGGTATGAGGGTAGGTGGGTATGAGGGTAGGTGGGTATGAGGGTAGGTGGGTATGAGGGTAGGTGGGTATGAGGGTATGTGGGTATGAGGGTAGGTGGGTATGAGGATTACGGAGGATTGCCTGAGAGGGAAAGAAAAAAGAGGTGGGGATGGCAAAACAAGGTTGAGCCTCAGGAGATAAACAGATGAAAAAGAAAATTTAGAAAAGAGAAAGAAAATAAAAAGGAAGGATTATTCAAGAAAAGGATGGGTAAGGGAGGAAGGAGACGGAGGCAGAACAAATTTTAATTTTCAACCAGTGAAATTCATAATAAAAAATAAAACAAAAAAGTAAATACCGCCTGTGACAAAAAAAACATCTTCAGAAAAAACTCATGCTTAATAGAGCCAAGAATAAAAACGCTGACGCCTACCTCTCAGCTTGGTCCTGGTAGGATCGGGCGTGGGATCCTCGTCGATCTCGGCTGCGAGGTAATGTCCTGTGGCGAGGTGCTTGAAGCGGAACAGGGAATTCCAGTGTCCTGCGCCTCCTCTCGATGGGTCGTGTTGGACCACCTTTTAGCGCCAGAGGAGAGAGGGATTTTAGCTAAGGATTACTATTTCTCGAACCAGATCGTTTAGAAGGATACGAGCGCTCTTCTGAGGGAACGAAAACTTTTCTAATACTTTTTTTTTCCAAAACGCACTGACATACCATCTCTCCACATTATGTCCTTTGAAATTAAAAACAGCTAATAAGATCGCCCCTTCCGTACCTCAACCTCCCACAGGGCTTTACTAGATGTCGCAGTGGTGGCCGTAGTCCGCCCTGTTGTCCTCAGGAACACGCAATGCTTCTTCTTGTACTCGTCCATGGTGAGGAACTTCTCTTGTTCCGCGTGGAAAAGCCGTATCACGTCTCCCCCTTTGAGGATACCGTCCTGATTCTCCCTATAGTCCATGAAGAGCGAGATCTTCCAGCTCGTCATCGAGTTCAGGACATTCACCTGAAGAGAGACAATGCTTTATTTAGCATGCGCATAATTGTGTCGTGTTGCACTTAGATTCGTACTGAAGTATCAACTATAAAATTTGACATGTGGTTTTAATACATCACCATGTAATATGACAGAATTTGGACTCCCTTCTGTGTATGTGCGTTTGCATGTGCGTGTGTGTGTGTGTTTGCGCGTCTGCCAGTTCGGCGCGAGTCTGTTAGCTTTACCTACAAATGACAGAGCAACATGAAACACAAAAGACATTAAAAACACAACATATATCTTAAGGCGAGATCTGAATCATCCCCAGTCGCACTTGAACAAAACAAAACAAAACAAAACAAAACAAAAAACCTGCTAGTAGAATATTTTTAACATCACGCAAAACTCGAAACCCGAACTTTTCTCAGAGCCAACAGGCATATTTACCTCTTTACAGCCTGGATGGTCGGGGAGATCGTTCATGCTGGACACGTGAAGCTGCTGGCCGGCGTTCACGGGACTGAGAATCACCTTGTCGCCGACGACCACATTGTCCCCCGTCAGCCGCAGCTTGTAATACGGGTTAATGTAGAACCACGACCCCTCGTTGCCGTTGGCGTCCAGGTAGACCCGCATGGCGTTCTTCTCTAGCAGCGCCGGCAGTCGCTTGTTCACGGTCAGGTACTTGTTGGATTTCAGGTGAAGGAGCTGGAATGGGAGACGGGCGAAAGTGAGCACACTAGAAGAAATACGAAAATCCTCAAGACGAGACAACAGCGACGTCAAATCATACTTCACAGTGTGATTTGAGTGTGTGTGTGTGTGTGTGTGTGTGTGTGTGTGTGTGTGTGTGTGTGTGTGTGTGTGTGTGTGTGTGTGTGTGTGTGTGTGTGTGTAATAAATATATGAAAGATATATATATATATAATGTATATAATAAATATAAGATATATATTATATGCAATATATTATATAAATATATATATTATATACATATATATATATATATTATATATATATATATTATATATATATGTATATATACATATATATAGTATATATATATATATGTATATATACATATATATAGTATATGTATATATATATCTGTATATATACATATATATACATTATACATTATATATATATATTTCATATATATTATATATATATATATATATATATATATATATATATATACATACAACGCCTCTACTAGTCCAACACGCGCAATGCTATCTCGTGCATCTTCAATTTCTGCAAATTTAACCTAGTAACAGAAGCTCTAAAAAGCGGCTGAGTCAATGACGAAGCATTTCCCCGAGCACAATCCTCTCCCTAGGAGAAAAAACTCTTTTATTCTATCAGCGTTTTACTGGTGATAATAACGTCACATTTCCCTGGTAACACCTGAAAGTTGAAAATGATAAAGGAAAGACAAGTATCAATAAACAGGCTATTAACATCACAAAAAAACTAATATAAAGCCGAACGAAAGACAAAAATGAAAAAAAAACGGAAATAATCTTAAGAAAACAGGGGAAAAAAGACAAGATAGTAAAACTGAAAACAAGCCAATTGAAGTCGAAAAACTAAATAAGTGGGAATGATTAAAAAACAAGCGAAAGAAAAGGAAGACCTAAATCATTTACCGACAAAACCGACGAATACACACGAAAGGCACACAAAAAGAGAAGAAAAAAAGGGAAACGACAAAGCAAACGAATTACGACGAAAAACGAAGGGAGAAAATAATGACAAGAAAGGCCGCGACCGAACGCATGCAACCCAGCCAAGGAAAACAACGCGAGCACACCTTGAATGGCGGGCTCATGAGTGTCACGTGCAACACCCAATGACACTTAAAATAGAAAAAAAAAGAAGAAAAAAACTATCTCACGCTGATAACATCGAGGCGAAAACGGTGAGCACGATTTCACGCCAATTTGTTTGTTTTTCTTTCTCGTTCTTGTTATAAGTGATAGACGGCAATGTTTTTTAATACTGTTTCGAATTTTTTTTTGTTTTGTTTCTGTCACTCTATCGTTTCTTACTTCCACGTCAAAAAAATTCTGACAAAACCGAAGTTTTAAAAAATCAAAACGAATATAATAGAACAAAGATAAGCATAAGACAAATAAAACAAATCTGATGCAGAAAACAATATTTGCATAAAATAAAATAAAAAGCAATAAACATAAATGGTGCAAGGCCCCTGGCATAACATCTACCGCAACTTATTTTTTCTTCCATGAAGTCAATTTGACTTTTTTCAATAATTACACCGACTCATATTTGCAGACTTTTTCGTCAACAAGATATCTGGACCAACAGTTCTTAACTGCGACACGTTTTAGACACATGCGTGGTCATCAAGAACGGTGTGGTTATATAGAAGTATAAAAATGCAGCTTGTGGTTGCTGAGTTGCGTTATTATTTACTTGTGGAACGGCAACGGGTATATTCTTAGATGTTCTTCAATTATTCTCTTCTAAACGCATACGCTTACAAAAACGCACGCGCACGAACGCACGCACGCACGTCCCCAAGTGCGTCAGCGGCCGGCCGATGACATCAACAGGGCGAACTGAATGAGCAAATGGGCCTATAAAGGGGGTTCTTCTCCGTGACTTGAAATGCTGCCTAAAAAGAGTTTAATTGTTATATGATGTCACGGGGCACGCGCCCGCTCGACCTCTGGCGGGAAGGAGCTCATTCCACTGTCGCGCTCTCCATTAAAATCTAATAGCTCTACAAAAATACACTCCTTCATTCATTTGAGTTTTGCGAAGTTCTAGCTTCGCCCGGGCCTTCCATATATGGCCCGGCCTGTTTCAGCTTTTTATGGCTATCTCATTTTTTAATACACTCCTCGTATTATTCACTCTGGCACACACGCACAACCACATTTACAAAGGCATACACACAACATTCACGCGAGTAAATAAAACAAAAAGGAAAAAGAAAAATTAGAAATGCGTATCTTTTAGACCCAATAACATTCAATATCTTATATAATGGATGAACAAAAAAATACGATCCCTCAGCAGGTTTTAGTACTGGATTACCTTATCTGATACGCTGTGTGCAACTTGACGGCTTTCTTTACTTTCATTTAATATCTTGTACACGACAACCGTACATGCAACTTTAAATACTGCATACTTAAACAACCACTCATTTTCTGGATGGATACGTATGTAACCATCTGTAACCTGTCTATGCAAAATAACCAAGTGTGGAAGTGTGAGAAACGAGAGAGGTGTAAAAAGCCGACGATGAAAATCATTTCAGGGTGCTTGCTTGAGCATTTTTCCTCTTGTTTTCTTCTTTTCGCTAACATATGTTGATAAAAGAAAAAAAGAAAAGCTAACAAAAAATAATAAGACCCAGAAAAGCGAAAACCAAATAGCTTAAATCAATAAATCAACAAGAAAACAATCTGCCCCACAACACAGCGGTAAGCTCATGACTCTCATTTTTGTGAGGAGATTAAGCCCAGCAGAGTTTCTATTCCGGCCAGAGAAAAACAACTTCAAAATAGTATAATCAATTTGGTGTCTTCTGAAAGGGGGGGGGGGGGGGGGATTAGGGATGAAGGTGGACTGCGGCGATGATGATGATGATGATGATGATGATTGGCGATTATGATGATGGTGATGATGATTGGCGATTATGATGATGGTTATGATTGGTGATTATGATGATGATGGTGATGACCGGTGGTGGTGATGATTCGTGGTGGTGATGATTATGATAATAATGATAATAACGATGTGGTAGTGATAATAATGACTGGTTATGATGATGGGTGGTGATGCTGACGATCGGTGATGTTGATGGGGGTGATGATGTTGATTATGGTAATGATGATAATGAAGATGATGATGATGGCACTGCTATTATGATGGTGATGTTGCTGTTACTGGCGTTAATAACAATAATGATGGTGATTATGACAATGAAGGAGATGATGGAGACGGTGGTAAAAACACAATGAGGTTGATGATTACGAAGATAGTAATGACGACGATGGCAACGTGGCGACGATAGCATGATGAGGGCGATAACGGCGGAAAGAGAATGAAGTGAAATCTGCCAAAAATATCCATTAGATAAAGAAAGAATATAAATAGGAATATACAAAGTCGGACTTACAAACAACAACAAAAACAATGAAAGAAAAAACATACCTCAGCGCCATCCACAAAAGAGAAAGGAAAAGTTGCGAAAAAACAACAACAAGAAAATGGGAAGGGAATTAGGGAGGAAAAAAAATCTTGCCATCGGAATTACAACGCCAAAAAAAAACGGAGCCCAAACCCGCGCCGAACTCTTGCAAAGGGCGCGCCACAGATCCACAGCGTCGACAACTTGAAATGGTTTTGTTTCCCCACTTTTCTTGGCCTTGTTCCCTGCTTCCCCTCTCCTCTCTTTTTCCTAGTTCCATTACCCTACTCTTTCTTCCCCTTCGCTAACACCCGTCATCCTTTTTCCTATCTCTGGTTCTCATTTTCTTTCCTTTCCTAGTCCTGCCTTCAGTCATTTATCCCTAACCGTCTTCCGTCCGCATATCTTCTTCCTAGACACTCCCACTACTTAGCCCCCTTCCACTGTCTTCACCTCCTTTCCTTCCCTTTCTACCTACTTTCCCTTCCTTTCAATCACATCTGAGAGGGAGAGAAAGAGGAGGAGGAAGAAGGAGAGGAGGAGGATGAGGGAGCGGGAGAGGGAGAGGGAGAGGGAGAGGGAGAGGGAGTGGGAGAGGGAGAGGGAGAGGGAGAGGGAGAGGGAGAGGGAGAGGGAGAGGGAGAGGGAGAGGGAGAGGGAGAGGGAGAGGGAGAGGGAGAGGGAGAGGGAGAGGGAGAGGGAGAAGGAGAGGGAGAGGGAGAGGGAGAGGGAGAGGGAGAGGGAGAGAGAGAGAAACTATCCAGGCCTCCAATTCTTAAAAGAATATATCCGCAACATATATCCAAGCTGATTTGTAAATCTTACTAGAGATTTCAGTTAAATTCCAATATCAGTAGTAATAAAAACAAAAGTAGTAACAATAACAATAATGGCCATAAAAAAAACAAATCCGGTAAAAGGGAAAACAGAAAATTATAGAAATCAATCCTTCAATCTAAAATAAACTTATATCAAATAAAGAGCAGAAAAAAATCAAGTGTCATCTATCAATTTGTTGTACATCTCTGAAACAAAACGCTGAGTTCATCTTGTAACAATTACACTGCAGAATGAGAATGAAACTGTTGTAATTCACGCCACCTGTGTAAAAATTACATTCAACACGTTCCCACCTTTCTTGTGAGAAAAACAATAAACAAATATAATATTCTTCGAAAGCACATCGTAAAAATAAGGAGCACGAAAGGGAGAATAAAAATCAATATAAATTACAACTTGACTTCTGTATAAAAGATAGAACTTCACAAAACTCCGTATACAACGCTGCAAATGAAAACTTGTCCGCACTAATTACTTATAAGTGCGTGTGCGCGTGTGTGTGTGTGTGTGTGTGTGTGTGTGTGTGTGTGTGTGTGTGTGTGTGTGTGTGTGTGTGTGTGTGTGTGTGTGTGTGTGTGTGTGTGCGATTGGTTACGTGCGCGCGTGCGAGCGTGCATAACAGAGAAACGGAAAAAAAAAGAAAGATGAAGAGAAAGAGGGACACCAATACACACGCATTTAAACGAAAACAAACAAAAAGCAATGTAAAGACGAAAGCCAACTTGTGGTTCGAGCCGAGCCCTTGTGTCCCGGGTGGCCACTGGCCGTGGAATCCGCGTCTCCACATCTCAGGTTTCAAAGCGCCCTTCAGCGGGATGCTACTCGAGGCAGCCGCTACGAAACGGGTGCTTTCGAAGGGACGAATTTAACTATATGATTTTTTTTTTTTTATCAGTGTGGTTTATTTCTATAATTTTCACATTAATTAAAACATTTATTTCCATAAACGAAAAACACTGTATGTATTGCATTTAATTTCTTTCACATTAACAA
>NC_061845.1:14404520-14407020 GCF_019202785.1 Penaeus chinensis
CTCCCTCCCTCCCTCTCCCCCGACCTCCTTACCCTCCTCCAAAGATTAAGAGTAATTTATGTTTCCCAACACAGTAATGCAAGACAAACAGTTATTTCTGATACTGATTAATAACGCAAAATCCTCCTTGCTGCTGGAAAATCCACTCTGATAAGGCGAGTACTGACTGCCATAGAGCAGCCCTTCTTGGTTAACTGACAGCTCTCAAAGTCACAAGAAGCTCGGCTAAATTGGGTAGTTGTTTCAACATCTTTCCGCAGCCTATTGCCTAGCATGTAATTTGTTCTATAAATAAACATTTAACATCATCACCCTTTCCCTCCTCTCTTTCCCTCCTCTCTTTCCCTCCTCTCTTTCCCTCCTCTCTTTCCCTCTCTTCTCTCTCTCTCTTCTCTCTCTCTCTTCTCTCTCTCTCTTCTCTCTCTCTCTCCTTCTCGCTCTCCTTCTCGCTCTCCTTCTCGCTCTCCTTCTCGCTCTCCTTCTCGCTCTCCTTCTCCCTCTCCTTCTCGCTCTCCTTCTCGCTCTCCTTCTCGCTCTCCTTCTCGCTCTCCTTCTCGCTCTCCTTCTCGCTCTCCTTCTCGCTCTCCTTCTCGCTCTCCTTCTCGCTCTCCTTCTCGCTCTCCTTCTCTTTCTCCTTCTCCTTCTCCTTCTCCTTCTCCTTCTCCTTCTCCTTCTCCTTCTCCTTCTCCTTCTCCTTCTCTTTCTCTTTCTCTTTCTCTTTCTCTTTCTCTTTCTCTTTCTCTTTCTCTTCTCTCCATTTCTCTTTCTTTTTTCTTTCTTTCTCATTCTCTTTCTCTTTCTCTTTTTTTCTCTTTTCTTTCTCTTTCTCTTCTCCTTCTCCTTCTCTTCTCCTTCTCTTCTCTCTTTCTTCTTTCTCTTTCTCCTTTCCTTCTCTTTCTCTTCTCTTTTTTCATTCTCCCCTCTCTTCTCCTTCTCCCTTTTCCTTCCCTTCTTTCTCTTCTCCCTTTTCTCGCTCTCGTTCTCCTTCTCTCACCCTCTTTCTCCTCCTTCTCCTTCTCTCATCCTCTTTCTCCTCCTTCTCCTTCTCTCGCCCTCTGTCTCCTTCTTCTCCTTCTCTCGCTCTCTTTCTCCTCTTCCTCCTCCCCTTATCTCGCTCTCTTTCTCCTTCTCCTTCTCCTTCTCTTTCTCTCGCTCTCCTTCTCCTTCTTCTTCTCTTTCTCTCCTCTCCTTCTCTCGCTCCATCTCTCGCTCTCCTTCTCTCCTCCGCTCTCTCTCTTCTCTCCTCTCCCTCTCTCTCCTCTCATCTCCCTCTCCTTCTCTCCTCTCTCTCTCTCTCTTCTCTCCTCTCTCTCTCTCTCACTTCTCCCTTCTCCCTCTCTCTCCTCTCTCTCCTCCCCTTCCTCGCTCTCCTTCCTCTCTCCTCTCTCTCTCTCTCTCTCCTCTCCTCTCCTCTCTCTTCTCTCTCTTCCTCTCCTCTCTCTCTCCTCTCCTCTTCTCTCTCATCCTCTCTCTTCCTCTCTCTCTCCTCTCCTCTCCTCTCTCTTCTCTCTCTCTCTTCTCTCTCTCTCTCTCCTCCTCTCCTCTCCTCTCCCCCTTCTCTCCTTCTCCTTCTCTTCTCCCTCTCTTCCTCGCTCTCTTCTCTCCCTCCCCCTCTCTTTCTCGCCCCTTTTCCTCCTCTCCTTCCTCTCCTCTCCTTCTCTCCCTCTTCTCTCCTCCTCTCCTTCTCTTCTCCTTTCTCTCTCCCTCTCCCTCTCCTCCTCTCCTCTCTTTTCCTCTCTCTCTCTCTCTCCTTCCTCTCTCCTTCTCCTCTCCTCTCCTCTCGCTCTCCTCTCTCGCTCTCTTCTCTGCTCTCTTCTCTCCTCTCCTCTTCTTCGCTCCTCTCTCCTTCTCTCTCGCTCTCTCTCTCCTCTCCTCTCTCCCGCTCCTTCTCTCCTTCCTTCCCTCTCTTCCTCTCTCCTCTCTCCTTCTTTCTCGCTCCCCTTCTCTCCTCTCCTTCTCTCTCTTCTTCTCTCCTTCTCTCCTCCCTCTCCTTCTCTTCTCTCTCTCTCTCTCTCCTCTCTCTCCTCTTCTCCTCCTCTCCTCTCCTTCTCTTCTCGCTTTTCTTCTTCCTCTCTTCTCTCGCTCTCTTCTCTCGTCTCTCTCTCCTCTCCTCTCTCTCTCGCTCTCTTCTCTCCTCCTCTTCTCCTTCTTCCTCTCCTTCTCTCTCTCTTCTCTCCTCTCCTTCTCTCCTCTCTTCCTCGCTCTCCCTCTCTCCTCTCCTTCTCCCTCTCCTTCTCTCCTCTCCTCTCTCTCTCCTTCTCTCTCTCTTTCTCTCGCTCTCCTTCTCTCTCTCTCCTCTCCCTTCTCTCTCGCTCTCTTCTCTCCTCCTCTCTCTCTCTCTTCTTCTCTCTCTCTCATTCTTCTCCTCTCTTCTCTCTCTCCTCTCCTTTCTCTCCTCTCTCTCTCTCTCTCTCCTTCTCTCCTCCTCTTCCTCTCGCTCTCTTCTCTCGCTTCCTCTCTCGCTCTCTCTTCTCTCGCTCTCTTCTCTCGCTCTCTTCTC
>NC_061845.1:14419520-14422020 GCF_019202785.1 Penaeus chinensis
GACTATATGTATAAGAATACGTATGCATGTCTAAATGTATTCAAACAATAAAGGTTTAAGCGCATGTGTACATGAGGTATTTAGGGAAAATTTGTACATGCTTACTGAAATTCATGTATATAAAATGTATGTGTGTGAATATGCTATTATATACATTAACACTTAACGTAAAATATGTAAACAGAGAAGGAGAGAGAACCTGTACGATTGTGTGAGCATGTCTGTTCGCTGCAACTGTGTTTGTGTCTAATTCCGTACTGGAGCGTTTTTGTGCATTCGTGTACGTAGATGTACCTGCTAAAAAACACGAGACACACAGACGTTACAACATTAACAGAGACATCGACAATGGCGAAGTGAGGTCAAGGAGAACCAATCCCTCGAGGTCAACAAGAGTCAGAAAAGCTCGAACCCTTTGATGTCTCGGTCACCGACTTAAGCCGCTCCCTCAAGCACTCACTCTAATTACGTTCCTCATTTCTTCATTCATTCGGATTTCCTCGCTTCCTCATCCCGTATTCATTCCTATCAATCTTCTACTTGTTTCTCATTTCTTATTCGGCCATCCTCATATATGCTCTTTCGTGGACTCTAATCTTATAGATCAAAGAGAGAATGTTACTTGTTGAAATTACTATCTTGGTTATAAACGATGTTTTTATTTCCATATGATTACTAACACAGACGGATTATTATCAACCAGACGAGTTAGTCAAATAAGGCGAGAAACTGCATAGGAGCTCTTCAGAAACTTTCATTTGTGATTGATGGCCGCTCATAAGTCTCGCCGGAATAAGGAGATGCTCAGAAATCTTTTAGGCTTTTGAAGGGCATGCATTTTTTCTGAAAATAAATTTCTGAAGTCCCCCATTACCCTTTTTTCTTTTCGTCTCCTTTTCCCTCTTCTTCTCTGCCCAAATATCACTCCACATGATGGACCAGATGATGTGTAAGTAGCACACGCGACCGGAGCAGAACTATGCCAGGAGCAATTCCAAGAGTGGATATTCGCATTCCTCCCGTGGCAATAACACCTTCAGTGTATTTCTCTTTTAGCTTACGCCTGGGGCCTAGGGTGATTTTTATATTTAGCAACTTGCATGACTGACATGAAACGTTACTAATGTTTAATAATAAACACAATACATACAATTTGTACTCTGGATAAAGTTTATCTGATGAGGTAAGCGTTATACTAGAGTGCAGCCCTTGAGACAATAAATATTTATATTTGACTGACAACCCTCTAGACTTAACAGAGGTTCGACCAGACTGTATATAATAGATACTTTCTCTGTTATTGCTGTTGTCTTCCCAGTTTGAAAAAGTCCTTTAAATACAAGAATTCTTATCCTACCTCTTCCCTATCATTCCAAAGCAAGGAGAAACCAGAATTCTCTCAACTCGTCCTCTCCTGACGAGTTCAGTTCTATGTAACCGTATGATGCCATGGACCCTGTAGGCTGGAGCAATACGAAATCCAAAGCTGAAGACCATATCCCGGAGGAGAAACAGCGCAACAGGTAAACTGAATTACTTCCAGAGACCGTGGGAGAATATCTAATAGTGGGGCAACAGCTGTTCAGACAGGAGTCGGCACACACACACTGACATACAGACATACTAAGATGCTGACAAAGTGTCCTTCCCGTCTGGTCGGTCTTTAGTGCTCGGAAAAGTGAGAGAATAGATACAGGAAAATTAGGAACATAGAAAAAATAGGGGGAAGGGACAGGGTAGGGGAGGAGAGAGGAAGGGAGAAAGAGAAAGATGGAGGGAAGAGAGGAAGAGATCACACCAAGCACACAACGGTCGCCATGGCAACCTCTCAACGGCGAACACATCTAATGATGGCGAAAGAAGACAACTTCAAGGAGCATCTTGACTTCTTAATACACGTGAAGATCTAGGGAAAATAGGATAATCATTATAGGAGAAGAAAGGGGCGAAGGATAGATAGGTGAAAGAGAAGGGGATGGGGAAGATTAGAACGAAGGGGAAAATGAGAATGGTGGTGTTGGTGATAATGATGATGTTAAAGACGACGATGTGGTGGTGTTATGATGTTGAAGGTGTCGTGATAGTGGTGTGAAAGTGGTGGTGTCGTGATGGTAGTGGCGTCGAGTTGGTGGTAGTGTCTTGATGGTGGTGGTGTTGTGATGGTGGTGGTGGTGTTGTGATGGTGGTGGTGTTGTGATGGTGGTGATGGTTTCGTGATGGTGGTGGTGTCGTGATGGTGGTGTTGTGATGGTGGTGTTGTGATGGGGATGGTGGTGGTGTTGATGATGATGGTGAAGAGGAAGAGGAGGGGGGCGACGACGAAGACGAACACGAACACGAACACGACGACAATGATTGATGATGACTGATGATTGATGATAACTGATGATGATGATGATTGATAATGATAATGACGATGATTGATAAAGGTTGATGATGACTGATGATGACGATAATGATTGATAAGGATAATGATAATGATTGATGATGACTAATGACT
>NC_061845.1:14431857-14434357 GCF_019202785.1 Penaeus chinensis
ATTCTGCCAGCGTCCGCCCACCCACCCGCACGCCCGCCGCTAGACAATGGCGTGGATCAACGGGCGTTCGTGATCAATCAGCCACACACTCGGACGCGGCGCTCAGAAAGGCGTTGCTCTCCAGTTGACTTCAGATTCGGCCTAAGTCTTCATTACCAGTGATTATTATATGAATCTTGAACGTAGATTAAAAAAATCTTATATATTCTGTAAGGAAATGATCTAGCATTTGTAATGTTATACATATTTTCTATATTTAAACATGATTCTGCTTTTGTGTATATACTTGTTATATGATTCAAAGTGTAGACATGTTAATGGCTACCTACATTATGGAAGTAAATTCAGAAATCTATAATACTGTACCGTACCATACTTAATGTATAATTAATGGCACTTATTCATAATGTGAGGAAGACGACAGCAATATAATAAAACTAATGTAATTGCAGCCATAAGAAACTAATAATGAACTACGCCGTTTTAAACGTCACGATTTATTGTTCTTTTCTTACTGCGTTTTTTTATCTTATCTGTGTTTGTCTATATGATGTATCCCATAATGAAGAAAGGGGAAATATATTACCCAACCAGCCACCTTATACGCCAAATAAAGCACCCTCACGAATTATATTTGTGCGGATCTTCAGTGTAAGTATTTCACATTACTAATCTTCCTGAGTTATATCCATCCAAAAATAATTTCCACTTGACCTTCAAGGTGATACATGTGATACAAACGCAACACCAGAAGCCAATTGAAACAGCTTAATAAAAGACGGTGCTATTCAGAACGGCTTTTGTCATAATAAGCAATAATGGTTTACACAGGTGGGCACGCTGTTCCTCCACAAGGGATAAATTTGGGCACAGAACTTTCTTAAAATCAGTGATAAATTGCTAATATTCAATATCCTATTTTCTGCACGGAGGATAATCCTACGGCTTTGCTAATTTGCACATTTGCGAATTTCCGGAATTCAGGATTTCCTCACATCCCTTACCTCCTCTGTCTCTCCCCTCATTCGTAGGCGAAAGGAAATAAATAATTGATAACAACCATCCACTCCTGTCCACTGCCTAAACACGATGAAGTAAATAATGATCGAGATGCAAGTTCGTACACAAAAACCCACAGAAGAAGTTGTCAGTTATTTCAAACAGTTTACGAAACGAAGGTGGATGAAGAAAAGAAAGAGAAAGAGAAAGAAAGATAAAGAAAGAGAAAGAGAAGGAGGGGGAGGAAGAAGTACGAAAATGAAGAAGAGGATGAGAATAAAGTGGTGGTGGTGATAAGGGTGGTTGTGGAGGTGGAGGTGGAGGTGGAGGTGGAGGTGGAGGTGGAGGTGGAGGAGGAGGAGGAGGAGGTGGTGATAAGGGTGGTGGTGGAGGTGGAGGTGGAGGTGGAGGTGGAGGTGGAGGTGGAGGTGGAGGTGGAGGAGGAGGAGGAGGAGGAGGAGGAGGTGGTGATAAGGGTGGTGGTGGAGGTGGAGGTGGAGGTGGAGGTGGAGGAGGAGGAGGAGGAGGAGGAGGAGGAGGAGGAGGAGGAGGAGGAGGAGGAAGAGGAGGAGGGGGAGGAGGAGGAGGAGAAGAAGGAGGAGGAAGAGGAGGAGGAGGGGGAAAATGAAGGAGATGGAGGAAAAGGGAGGAAGGAGGAGGAGGAACAGGAAGAGGGGGAGGAAAAGGAAGAGGGAGAGGAAAAGGAAGAGAAGGATGAGAAAGATGAAGAGGAAGAGGAGGAGGAAAAGGAAGAAGATAAGAGGAGGAGGAACAGGACAAGGAGGTAGAGAAGGAGGTAGAGGAGGAGGAAGAGGAGGAGGAGGAGGAGGAGGAGGAGGAGGAGGAGGAGGAGGAGGAGGAGGAGGAGGAGGAGGAGGAGGAGGAAGAAGAGGAGGAGGAGGAAAAGGGAGGAGGAGGAGGAAAAGGGAGGAGGAGGAGGAGGAAAAGGGAGGAGGAGGAGGAAAAGGAACAGGGGGAGGAACAGGAAGAAGAGAAAGAGGAGGAGGAACAAGACAAGGCGGGAGGGGGAGGGGGAGGAGGAGGAGGAGGAGGAGGAGGAGGAGGAAGAGGAAGAGGAGGAGGAGGAGGAGGAGGAAGAGGAGGAGGAGGAGGAGGAAGAGGAGAAGGAGGAGGAGGAAAGAAAGAAGAATGTGAAGAAGTAAGAATTCCCTTTCCAAGGACCGGATAATAACCAAAAGTTTCCCTCTACGTGTCACGACATGAAACTTGGCAAAGTATATACCCGGAACAAATATTGTGTATGAAGAAAAAGGTTCACAACGGACTCCAAAATCTAATAACACGTCTGACTTCAAAATTTAGTAGTTCTAAAAAGGTCCAAATCTAATAACCCGTCCTCAGAGCCTTGGAACTACCTACAGAATTCGCAACTGCGCCAGCTCTATTTTAAAAATGTGAAAACCAGTATATTTACCATTACACAGATCATCAAAAACATTTATTTTGCGAAAGACATTAAATGGAAAATTAAGAATTAATA
>NC_061845.1:14451857-14454357 GCF_019202785.1 Penaeus chinensis
ACCGGCACTTCTGGGTTTGCGGACCGCAACCAGAAGTGCCTTGGACACGTGACGGCGAGAAAGGGAGAAAGAGTATGTGCTAATTTTTGGAACATGCTTTCAAGGTTTAATTTTTTTTTTTTTTTTTTTTTTTTTTTTTGTAAATAAGTATATGAATACATAAAGATCAACCCTTTTTTCCCGTGTATTTTCTGTACGTAGGTATAGTTGTGTATTTTCCATTTCCTTGTATTTTCTAATAAAATCCACTTTACTTTTTCCGTTAATATATACTTTTTTGTTTCTCTATCCATACATATCGCTTATTCCTCTCTATTCCTCTCTAGTCTCCCTTTCGCCTAATCCCCCATTTCTCTTCCCAACCACTTTTTTCCCTCATACTGTCCTCCGTTCCTTGTCATCCTCTTCTCGGTCCCTTTCTATACACCCACTCCTCTCCTCCCTCTTCCCTCGCTACCACTCTTTCCCGTCCCCCTTTTGTTTCCCTCAAAGCCTGAAAAAAGTGGAGTAAAATTTAATTTCATATGCCAGTATCAAAGGCCAAACAATTTTCCCTCTCTGGCTTCACACACAGAAGAACGCGAACACAAGAACATATACTGTATACGCACATAAATACACATGCAAACACCCGGACAAAAATATATAAAAACGACTTACAGTCCTGTAAATACACACAAACAACCACTCACACAAGCACTCACACTCATACTCACACACACACGCACACACAAACACACACTAACACACTAACACACTCACACACTCACACACACACTCACACACACACACACACACACACACACACATACACACACACACTTATCCCTAAACTGAAAACCGAAAATCAGTCGTGAATAAAATGTTTGCACAAGGCATCGATCGGCGGGAATATGCTAACCAGGAATTCCACATTTATTGCGGGAAAAGGGAAGCGAAGCAGAAACATATAAATTGGGAAAACCAAAGAAAAGTGATCGCTACAAAGTGAATGGGGGAGATGTGAAAAGTATGAGGGAATAGGGGCGAACGAGAGGAGAGCATTTGGGAGAGGGAGGATGGGAGATGGGAAAAGGGAAGAGAGGAAGAAAGTGGGAGACGGGACAGAGGAAGGAAGGGGAGAGGGATATGAAGAAGAGGAGAGAGGCGGGGGAGCGCGGAGAATTGGAGCAGGAGGGGAGAGAAGACGAAGAAGGAGGAGAAGGAGAAGAAGAAACGGCAGGAGGAAAAGAAGGAGGAGGAAGAAGAAGGGGGGAAGAGGGAAAAGGGAAGAAGGAGGGGGTGAGAGGGGGAGCGAGGAAGGAGGGGAGAGGTAGAGGAGAGAGAACTTATTCCCAGAGATTAAAATTACACAGCAGTAAAGTGCCAGTCCACTCTCCATCCTCTTCCACCTTCCTTCCACTCCCCTGTGCTTCCCTGGCGCTTTCAGCCTGCGTGTCTAATCCACTGCACCACCCTGAGGTCACACATCATCCATTCTTACGTATATGGACAGGGAAGAAAGAGGAAGATGAGACGAAGGAGAAAGAGGAAGGGGAATGGAAGGAATGGAGGATTAGAAAGCTGAACCAAGGATAGAGAAAAGGAAATGTGATATGGATGCAGGATAAGGAGCCGGAATGAGATAATCAAAGAAGAGATAAGAAGAGGGAAGCCAAATGGATACTAAAGCAAAGAGGGAAAAGAGGAAAACGTTAGGTACAATTTCAAAAAGGTAAAAAATTATAGCGATAATTATACAAATAAAACAATCCATCCAGCAGCATTAATATCATAAAACGAATCATTTCTTTAAAATTCAAACCTTTCAATACGACCAAACCAATTATAAATCACAATTATAAAAATAATAAATCATAAAAGAAATATAAAAATAAATAAAGAACGATCTAGTAACTTCTTTTATACCGGGATGTTGCCGACGCGGAAATATTGCATCGTTATTATCCCCGCCTCGAGTTCTGGCCCGGTTGCCAATGACCGGCGAAGTCAGCAAGATGCCTTGTGCCCACAGACACCGACAGCCAGCCAGGTAGACAGACAGAGAGACAGAGGCAGACTGCGCGCGCACGAGTACACGCACGCACGCACATACACACACACACACACCGTTTATACAACAAATCGCGTGCAGGAAAATGCGATATTCTCGAACGTCAGGTCCATTTTCCCTGGTCGAACGTCTTTTCCATCTTACCGATTGATTTGTCTGACTGACTGTATCTCCGTTCCCCTCCGAACTACCTTTTCCCCTCATTTGACTGATCGAGCTGTCTGATTGACTGACTGAGAGACAGATTGCCAACTGGACTGGTATTTTTTTTTCTTAAATACAACCTTCGCAAAAATGGATCTCGCTTGGTAAGTTTTCATCTCTGGATATTTGCAATTTACATTTCCCCTAATGCCAGGAGCGGGAGAATGAGAAGAGAAAGAAGAGAAATAAGAAGAGGAAGAAGGGAGAGGGGGAACTGAGAAAAAAATATAATACCAGTAATAA
>NC_061845.1:14459357-14461857 GCF_019202785.1 Penaeus chinensis
CTGTCTCTATCTTTGGTTTACCAGATAGAAACTAAGTGGATTTATTGATATGTGCGCACTGCATGGTTCAATTCTGTGATAAATCTACTAAGGCTGTCAACCTCTCCCTTTTCTAACCCCCCTCCCTCTCTATTTGTTTGCTTGTTTCCCTTTACATTTTTCACAATCTCTTGTTTTACCTCTACATCCCCCCTCTCTCTCTCTCTCTCTCTCTCTCTCTCTCTCTCTCTCTCTCTCTCTCTCTCTCTCTCTCCATCTCTCTCTCTCTCTCTCTCTCTCAATCTCTCTATCTATCTATCTATCTCTATCTATCTATCTCTATCTATCTATCTCTATCTATCTATCTCTATCTATCTATCTCTATCTATCTATCTCTATCTCTATCTATCTCTATCTCTATCTCTATCTATCTCTATCTATCTATCTCTATCTATCTCTATCTATCTCTATCTCTATCTATCTCTATCTCTATCTCTATCTCTCTATATATCTCTATATATCTCTATATATCTATCTCTCTATCTATCTCTATCTCTATCTCTATCTATCTATCTATCTATCTATCTATCTATCTATCTATCTATCTATCTCTATCTATCTCTCTCTCTCTATCTATCTTTCTCTCTATCTATCTCTCTCTATATATATATATCTTTATCTATCTATCTATCTATCTATCTATCGATCTATCTCTCTCTATATATATCTCTCTATATATCTCTCTCTATCTCTCTATCCATCCCTCTATCCATCTCTCTATCCATCTCTCTATCCATCTATCTCTATCTATCTATCTATCTATCTATCTATCTATCTATCTATCTATCTATCTCTCTATCTCTCTCTCTATCTCTCTCTCTATCTCTCTCTCTATCTCTCTATCCATCCCTCTATCCATCTCTCTATCTATCTATCTCTATCTAGCTCTATCTATCTCTATCTATCTCTCTCCCATCCACCCATTCTCATCTCCTTCCAACTCCTCTCTCCATCTCTCCACGCCTCCACCCACTCCTTTCCGGTAAAACAGGTACGGTAACTCTCCGAGTGTGAAGGTTAATTAAAACTTGAGAGTTTGTCTTAATGAGGCAAGATACTTCATGTCTAACTCCATGTGCAAATTAATTTTAGCGACGAATAATCTTTCTTTAATCTGATTTCCAATTCCGACCTAGAACTGCGGAGCTTTACGACACATGAGGCGTACTCTATGGCCCAATTCCCTATGTAATCTCTCTTTTTCTCTCTCTCTCTCTCTCTCTCTCTCTCTCTCTCTCTCTCTCTCTCTCTCTCTCTCTCTCTCTCTCTCTCTCTCTCTCTCTCTCTCTCTCTCTCTCTCTGCTTGCGTATGTGCGGGGGAGGGAGGGAGGGGTTTAAGGAGGGAGGGAGGGGGAAGGAGGGAGGGAGGGAGGGAGGGAGGGGGAAGGAGGGAGGGGAAAGGAGGGAGGGGAAAGGAGGGAGGGAGGGAGGGAGGGAGAGGGAGGGAGGGAGAGGAAGGGAGGGAAGGTAGGAAGAATGACGAGAGGAAGGTAGGGAAGGAGATCGGGAGGAAAGAAGGAAAGACGAGAAACAAAGAGTGAGAGAGTTAGAACAGGAAAAATGGAGAGAAGGAGAGGGAGGTAGGGAGAGAGAAAGCTCGAAGGAGAGGTAGCAATCCTAAGTTATTATAAAATGCACTCTGTTACTTGCTCTTTTAACGCGGCTAACCCACCATCCCCTTCCCCCTACTCATCCCTCTCTAGGTGGTCTCATCATCCATCACTATTACACTATTACACACTCGCTTCACAGCCTTTCGTGATGACGTCAAGCTGTTCCGGGTCTGAGAGTCGAGTTAGAGTATCATCGTGAATGAGTGGGGGGGGGAGAGAGAGAGAGAGAGAGAGAGAGAGAGAGAGAGAGAGAGAGAGAGAGAGAGAGAGAGAGAGAGAGAGAGAGAGAGAGAGAGAGAGAGAGAGAGAGAGAGGATGGGGGGCAAGGAAGGGAGTGAGAGAGGAAGAGAAAAACTGGGATATGTAGTAAAAAAGAACACAAAAAAGAGAAATAGATAAATAAAACACGAAAGAGAAAAGGAATGCAAAAGGGGAGATAATATGGAGGAAAGGGGAGAGCGAAACAAAAATAAAATATCACCGTCAATTTCCTCCAACGTATTGTGCCCCTTGAAAACACGTCAGAGACCTGTGCAGGAAATTGCCTCGCGTATCCAACCCCCACCTCTCCCGCCAACCCCTTCTCACGACCCCTCCTGGAGCGTTGCAATGACCTCCCCATTTACCCCACGACCGCTTCCCCTCCACATAACACTTACCAACCTTCCCGCTTCGAGGTTCAAAACAAATCAACGACCACCTTTTTTTCGCGTGGGACAATTCAATTCAATCCAGTCCATCAACACATTTCATTTTTTTGGGGGGGAGGGGGGTAGGTGACTGAATTATTTCTTGTTCCGTTTCAGCTTCTCTTTAACTGTTTCTAAGGAGTGCGAGGTGAAAGAGAA
>NC_061845.1:14466857-14474357 GCF_019202785.1 Penaeus chinensis
GACAGTGAGTAATTCATACACTAAAGCTGAGATGTCGTTGATCAGGGTGCGAGTGAGGGGCTACCGAACTAACTCACCTGTCGCTCTCTCCCCCTCCCCCTCTATCCCCTTTCTCTTCCCCTCAGTCTCCCTCTTTTTTCCTCTCCCCATTGCCTCCTTCTTCAACCCTATCTCCATCTCCTACTTCCTTTGTTCAATACTTCCTTTCCCTCCTACCTCCTCTATTCCCTTTGCCTTAGCTCTCCTTTGCCTCATTTAATATCTCCCCTCCTGAACTTTATTTTTATATATATATTTGTTTAAATCTTCAGTTTCTGTTTCTCACGTATTCCTTATTTCTGACAAACGAACGGTATTATTTTCCACCAAATGTATCAACAGCCCTTTTTTCTAGCTTTTGCTTTCACTATCATTCTTTTTCCTCTTGGCCCCTCCCACCACCATCCCGGATCAATCGGCACGTGAAGCATCCACCTCGGAATGTAATAAAGGACATGGGCCAAAAAGGAGAAAGGACAAGAACCGTGTGCATGAATAAAATAAAATAACATCAGCTGTGCTATACGAAATGCACGTACTGATCTGTATAGTGAAAACACTGTGTATATATATATACATATAGGCATATACATATAGGCATATACATATATATACATATACGTACATATATACATATATATTATATGTATAGATATATGTGTACGTTTATATATACAAATATATATAATACATATATATGTGTATGTGTATGTGTATGTGTATGTGTATGTGTATGTGTGTGTGTGTGTGTGTGTGTGTGTGTGTGTGTGTGTGTGTGTGTGTGTGTGTGTGTGTGTGTGTGTGTGTGTGTGTGCGTGTGTGTGTGTGTATATATGTATGTGTGTATATATGTATGTGTGTATATATGTATGTGTATATATATGTATTTGTATATATATGTATGTGTATATATATGTATGTGTATATATATGTATGTGTATATTTATGTATGTGTATATTTATGTATGTATGTATGTATGTATGTATATAATATATATTATAGTATTTTATTTGAATATATGGTTTTATGATATATATTTATATAGTGGGTATAGATATATATATACATACATATTATATATATATATATGAGAGGAGAGAGGGAGGGAGAGGGAGAGGGAGAGGGAGAGGGAGACAGAGAGAGGGAGAGAGGGAGAGCGGGAGGGAGGGAGAGAGAGAGAGACAGAGAGAGAGAGAGAGATGAGATGGAGAGAGAAGAGGAGGAAGAGGAGAGAGAGAGGAGAGAGAGAGAGAGGGAGGAGAGAGAGGAGAAAGAGAGAGAGAGAGAGTAAAGAGAGGTGAGAGAGAGTAAAGAGAGAGAGAGGAGGAGAGAGAGAAGAGAGAGGAGAGAGAGGATGAGAGAGAGAAAGAAGAGAAGAGAGTGAGAGAGAGAGAAAGAGAGAAAGAGGAGAAGAGAGAGAGTAGAGACGAGAGAGATGAGAGAGAAGAGAGAGAGAGAGAGAGAGAGGAGAGAGAGAAATGAGAGGGAAAGAGAGAAAAGAGAAGAAGGGGGAGAAAGAGAGAAAGAAGAGAAGGAGAGAAAGCGAGAGGAGAGAAAGAGAGATAGAGAGAGAGAGAGGAGAGAGAGAGAGAGAGAGAGAGAGAGAGAGAGAGAGAGGAGAGGAGGAGAGAGAGGAGGAGAGAGGAGATGAGAGAGAGAGAGAAAGAGAGAAGGAAGAAAGAGAAAGAGAAGAGAAAGAGAAAGAGAGAGAGGAGAGAGAAGAGAGAGAGAGAGAGAGAGAGAGAGAAAGGGAAAAGAGGAGAGAGAGAGAGGAGGAGAGAGAGGAGAGAGAGAGAGAGAGAGAGAGGAGAGAAGAGAGGAGAGAGAGAGAGAGGGAGAGAGAGAGAGGAGAGGATGAGAGAGGAGAGGAGAGAGATGTACCGAGAGAAGTAGGCAGAGAGGAGAGAGAGTAGAGAGGAGAGGAGAGAGAGAGGGAGAGAGGAGAGAGAGAGAAGAGGAGAGAGAGAGAGAAGAGGAGATGGGGAGAGAGAGCGAGAGAGAGGAGAGAGAGAAGAATTACCGTATCACTTACAATATATATAAAAATACAAACTACAGCAGTACCAAAAATAACACCGCTACAACAAAAGTATCGAGTTAAAATCACAATACCGACCGCAGACGCACAATACACAGCAAAACACAAAGTGGACCTGGTCTCACAACTTCGTACCATTAACCAGAAACTTTGACGTTTGGTTTTGACAGTCAGTCTTGCGTTTTGGAGACCGTGCATACGAAATGAAGCACGGGGAAGAAGCGAGAACATGATAAAAGGGGAGAAAGACAAAGAGGGTTAGAGTAGCGAGACAGGAACAGAAGAAGAAGGAGAGAAGCGAGAAGAGATGGTAACTGGGAATAATGAAAGAACGTAAAATTGCATCAAACAGCATTTATGAACACGAAATAGAATGAGAGAGAGAGAGAGAGAGAGAGAGAGAGAGAAGGAGAGAGAGATGATGAGAGAGAGAGAGAAGAGAGAGAGAGAGAGAGAGAGAGAGGTGGAAATAACAAAAAGCGAGAAAGAGAAAAGAAAAGAAAAAAGGAAAAGGGCCATCTCCTCCTTGAAATCCCCGCCTCCAATTTCCCCGGGACAGGCCATCCCTCGGTCCCCGATCGTTCAAAGAAATTATAAAATCGGCGCTAGAGTGAGCCATCCTGGGGGATATCCTATAGAGCAGCGACGCCCCCAGGATGATGTAGGAACTTGGGAGGAAAGTTTTCCTATTCCTTGCTCGGATCCAATATCATTGAACTATTCGACGGGCCTTTTCCCTATAGCAGTCACGCCTACCCACACATAACCCAAGTTAACATATATCATGCTTATATGCCTCTATGCCCCATGGTCATGCCTATCCATTAACCAACCGACACACCCCCTGTTAACAACAGCACCCACCGCTTTCCTCAACGCGACCCACGTCCAAGAATCAATTTCACATCGGTTTCTTCTCCTCTCTCCCACGCCGCCCAGCCAAATCAACGAACCTTCAACCACAATTTGGGAAACCCCACACACCCCTAGCCCGTCGTCCTTTATTCTTCCTTAATTCTGCGATGGGGAAATGAGATAAGATAAATGGTATGTGAGGGGGAAAACTTTTTTTTCTTCTCATAGGATAGAAAAGAAAAGGGAAAGCGAAAACAAAAAAAATGAAAAAACCGTACTATATATAATCTTGAAAAAAAAAAAAAAAAGGAGGGACTGAAAGAAAGGCGTAAAAAAACGAATGAAAGACGGAAATAAGGGGGGGGACCAGGGAAAAAAAAGGGAAAGATTTTTAAATAAAAAGGAAGGCTGAAAGAAATAACATGAAAATAAGAAAAAAAGGGGAGGAGGAGGAAAAAAAAAGGAAAGGTGAGAAGCTAATAAAATAAAGAGGGGTTTGGGAAGAGGAAAAAAAAGAAGAGGGGAAAAGATGAAAAAAACACATTACAGACAGAGATGAGAGACAAACCCCGAAAGGAACTAATTCTTAAGAAAAGAAGCTAACGCAAAAAATGCTGAGTCACGAAAGAGAAGACCGGAATGGAAGATGAGTTCAGCCGGGGAAGGAAAAAGAAAAGGAAATTATTATGAACTAATATAAGGTGCCCAAAAACAAAATACAAATTGGAAGGAACCAAAAAAGGCAAAAACGTAAAAATTTTTTAACGGAGCACAAACAAAGGATAGAAAAAAATTTAAAAAAAATAAAAAGGAGAAAGTCACGGGCCCACGCGCGATCTTCGGGGGAGAGGCGGTTTGCTTCTAGGTTCTTGGCTCACGGTCCGCGGTTCCTTCCTTTGCCTAACTTTTATCCTAATCCAGAAAGTCTTATCGGAACACTAGAACCAAGACTGGGTCGGGAGGATTCTTCTCTTGGCTTCATTTCCTCTGACTGAGACCGAGTCAAAATCCTTCGTTATATACTTACTCATTCTTTATTTCATTCTTTATTTCATTCTTTCTCTCTTTCTCTTTGTCTTCTACTCGTATTTCCTTCTCGATTCCTCGCTTCACCTCCACCCTCTCTCCTCTCTCTCCATGTTTCTTTGGAATCCTTCCCTTTCTTTCCCTTACTCCTATCAACCCCCCCCTCACCTGTGCCACTTTCCCGTCTTTAATCAAGACAAGTGCATATCCCATGACAACTCCACTTTCAAACCCCTTCTTATTTTAAAATCCCTTCTCTCACCAGGAGACGCCCCCCTATGTTCTAGTTCACCCCCTTCCCCATCAAGCCCCCTCCCTTCCCCTATCCCACCCAAAACCCCAGAGTCCCCTTTACCCAAATTTCCCGGCGAGGAACTTCGCAAAATTTAAATCTTCCACCCATTTCCCCCAATCTTAAAGGCGGGGGTGGAGAGGGAGGTGGAGAGGGGGGGGGGGCTGGGAAAGAGGGAGGTTGGGATGGTGGAAGGGGAAGAAATTAAGGGAGGGGCAAGAGTAAGAAATTTAAAGGGTTGATGGAAAGGGAATTGAAAGGGAAGGGCGAGAAAAAAAAAGAGCAAGAAAAAGGGGGAAAGAAAAGGGAAAGGGGGGAAAGGGGAAAGGGGGGGGGGAAGGGGTGGAGATGGAACGAGAGACGAAAAAGATACGTAAAAGGAAAGGGAGAGAGAAAGTAAAGGAAAGGAAAAGACGAAAAAAATAGAAAAGAAAGGGAAAGAAAATGAGAAGGAAAAGGTAAAGGAAAGAGAAATGTACAAAAACAGCGAAAAGGAAAGGTATATATGAATGGGAAAACGTAAAGAAAAATATAAAGGAAAGGAAAGAGAAAGCAAATGGGAAAGGGAAAAAATGGAAAGCAAGGGCAAGGGATGGGAAAAGGGAAAAAGGGGGGGAGCGGAATTTGGGAGGAGAAAGGGAAGATGGAGGATTTGAGGAAAGGATGGTTTTTATTAGGTTAAATTTTGGGGGTTTCCCGGTTTCCCTTTCTCATTTGGGATAATTTGACAAAAGATTGTTATATCGATTGGCAAATAGAGTATACATGCCTAAAAATCCAACGCCCCCTTATCTCCCCTTTTTTTCTATTCTTCGCTCTTTTCCAAAATTTATTTTATATCTTCTTTCTTATTCTCTTACTCTCTCTTCTCTCTCTCTTCTCTTTTTTCTTCTCTTCTTTCTCCCTTTTCATCTCTCTTCTTCCCTATAACACTTTTTTACTTTTTCACTTTTTCTATTTAACTCTATCAATTTCTCTCTTCTTCTTTTTTTCTATCTCTCTTCTTTTTTCTCTCTTTTTCTTCATTTATCTATATTTCAATTTTCAATCTTCTCTTCATTTCAACTTCATTATCTCACATTAAATATTTTCATCTCCGTTCTCAATCCAAAACTAACAAACACACTTCCCCTATTTAATAACATTACTTATCTAACTATCTTCATTATCACTATAAATCATACACAAAACAAAAACAACACATATAATCTATAAATTAAAATCCTAAAAATTTAATTACCTCTCACATCGAAACACCCCAACTTTTCCCTTATCGTTAAATACAAAACACAATCAACAACTCTAAACTTGAATTGACATTCCTTTATCTGCATTGTGATTTCAATCCATGTATATACCGAATATCCTATTTCTTACTTTTTGATTGCAATATTATCTTTCCTATTGCAATTAACTTACTTGACGGCAAATTTTAGGTACTCACTTAATTAGACTAATGCATCTGCATTGGAATCTGGTATTTCTCAATATTTATTCACTGATATTTCCTACTTACTATTAATACATCACACTATAAAACCATATAGTTACCGAGCATATCATTTAATGACTATCGCCTTTCGCATCCTATCCGGTATAGCTAATGAATCGTAATTCCCTAAAATATTTACATTTCTCATTCACCAAATCATCACTAATACTTTTTTGACCTACCCCCGTCTTGCCTTTTTATCTTTTCTTTTTTTATTTTTATTTTCTTTTCTTTCTCTTATAATATTTTTTCTTCTTACAAATTCTCTAAAATTTTACACTTTTCTCTCTCTTTTTTCACTCTCTTTCTTTTTTTTTCTTTTTCTTTCATTATTATTTCTTACAATTTTTTCTTATCTCTCTTTAATTAAACCTAACTTAATAATTATACTTTAAATTTCTTTTATTTATAAAATATAATTTATAACTCTATATTCACTCTTCTTAATTATCATTTTCTTTTTTTTTTCTTTTTATTATTGTTATTTTTTTTTCTTTCACTAATATTTATCATACTTTAAATACTAACTCTTTTTATAATTATCTATAATACACATCATTTTTTATACAACACAATAATTCAATAAATTTTTTTACAATTATAATAATTTCACTCATTTTTATATATCATTAAATTTTTACTCTTTATTCTTTATTTTTTTCTTATTACTTCATTTTTAAGCTTTATCTATTGCTTCATTCAAACTTAATTAAATTCTTTTTTTTTTCTACTGACATATATTTCTATCTTTTATTTCTCTACATTTTATAAATCATATCTTATATTTTTTTTTCTACTCAAAAATAAACATTATATATCCTCAACTTTTTAATTCACATAAATTTTAAAACAAATTTATTCAATACTTTCTCTTTTATTTTCTCTCTCCTTTTTTCTCTTTTTTTTTATTCTTCTCTTCTTTTAATACTTCTACTATTCTCAATTTAAACTTTCTTTTCTCATATCTCTATAACTAAATTATTCTTAATCTAATCTTCAGCTCCGATAATTCTAACATTAAAAATAAATAATCTACATATTTTATCTCATTAAATCTATAAAAAATTCTAACTATACTCATATATTCTCTATTCTCTCTCGCTCTCATTCATTAATCTCTTTCTCTTTTTCTTCTTCATTTTCACACTTTTTTTTTTCTCTTACTCTTTTATTATATCTTCTCCATCTATTTTTTTTTTCTTTCTCTCTCTTTCAACTTCTTTATCAATTCTTTCTTTATACGTTTTCTCTTTACGTCTCTTTCTTCTTCTATTTCTTTTTTTCTCTCTCTCACTTTATTTCTCTCTATCATTTTCTCTTCTTCTCACATTGTTACACTCCCTCAGCACACAACCATCAACACCAAAAAACAAAAAAAAAACCCAACAATAAACAAATAAAACCAAAACCACCACACAATACTAAACAAAACAACAAAAACAAACAAAAAAAACACAACACAAACCACCAACCTCACCTAATCTCCTCAATTAAGATTTTTTTTTCTTTCTCTTTCATGTATTTAAGGTTTTATTTTTTATTTTTATTTTTTTTAATTCTGTAACAAAAATCAGCAATTGTAAAAATATTACTAGGATCGTCTTTCAATTTTACAGAAACTCAACTGCGAGAACTTTGAAAATGAAATATGAAAATGAAATTATGGACTGTTCCAGCCATGCCCCGAATTCTCGCTCTCTCTCTCGTGTATGATTGTTTTTCTGATCAAAACCCGCGAGAATAAGAGGCCACTTCAA
>NC_061845.1:14501207-14516207 GCF_019202785.1 Penaeus chinensis
CATGTATGTATGTATGTATGTATGTATGTATGTATGCATGCATGTATATATGTATGCATGCATGTATATATGTATGCATGCATGTATATATGTATGCATGATGTATATATGTATGCATGCATGTAAGTCTGTATGCATGCAGTATGTCTGTATGCATGTATGTATGTTGTATGCATGCATGTATGTTGTATGCATGCATGTTGTCTGTATGCATGAATGTATGTCTGTATGAATGCATGTATGTCTGTTATGCATGCATGTATGTTCTGTATGCATGCATGCATGTCTGTATGCATGCTTGTATGTCTGTATGCATGGCATGTATGTCTGTAGGCATGCATGTATGTCGGTATGCATGCATGTAAGTCTGTATGCATGCATGCATGTATGTCGGTATGCATGCATGTATGCATGCATGCATGCATGCATGTATGTCTGTAGGCATGCATGTATGTATGTCTGTATGCCATGCATGTATGTCTGTATGTATGCATGCATGTATGTTTGCATGCATATATGTATGCATGCATTGTATGTCTGTATGCATGCATTGTATGTCTGTATGCATGCATGTATTGTCTGTATGCATGTATGTCTGTTTGCATGCATGTATGTCTTGTATGCATGCATGTTTGTCTGTATGCATGCAATGTATGTCTGTATGCATGCATGTAAGTCTGTATGCATGCATGTATATATGTATGCATGCATGTATATATGTATGCATGCATGTATGTCTGTATGAATGCATGTATGTCTGTAAGCATGCATGTATGTATGTATGTATGTATGTATGCATGCATGTATGTCGGTATGCATGCATGTATGTTGTATGCATGCATGTATTGTCTGTATGCATGTATGTCTGTAGGCATGCATGTATGTCTGTAAGCATGCATGTATGTATGCATGTATGTCTGTATGCATGGCATGTATGTCTGTATGATGTCTGTATGCATGTATGTATGTCTGTATGAATGCATGTATGTCTGTAGGCATGCATGTATGTATGTATGCATGATGTATGTCTGTATGATGTCTGTATGCATGAATGTATGTCTGTATGATGTCTGTATGCATGCAGTATGTCTGTATGCATGAATGTATGTCTGTATGAATGCATGTATGTCTGTAGGCATGCATGTATGTCTGTATGATGCATGTATGTCTGTAGGCATGCATGTATGTCGGTATGCATGCATGTAAGTCTGTATGCATGCATGTGTGTCTGTATGCATGCAGTATGTCTGTATGCATGATGTATATATGTATGCATGATGTATATATGTATGCATGCATGTATATATGTATGCATGCATGTATATATGTATGCATGATGTATATATGTATGCATGCATGTATATATGTATGCATGCATGTAAGTCTGTATGCATGCATGTATATATGTATGCATGCATGTATATATGTATGCATGCATGTAGTCTGTATGCATGCATGTATATATGTATGCATGCATGTATATATGTATGCATGCATGTGTGTCTGTATGCATGCAGTATGTCTGTATGCATGAATGTATGTCTGTATGCATGAATGTATGTCTGTATGATGTCTGTATGCATGAATGTATGTCTGTATGATGTCTGTATGCATGAATGTATGTCTGTATGAATGCATGTATGTCTGTTATGCATGCATGTATGCATGCATGTGTGTCTGTATGCATGCAGTATGTCTGTATGCATGAATGTATGTCTGTATGAATGCATGTATGTCTGTTATGCATGCATGTATATATGTATGCATGCATGTATATATGTATTTATGCATGTATATGTATATGCATGTATGTATGTATGCATGCATGTATATATGTATGCATGCATGTATATATGTATTTATGCATGTATATGTATATGCATGTATGTATGCATGATGTATATATGTATGCATGATGTATATATGTATGCATGATGTATATATGTATGCATGCATGTATATATGTATGCATGCATGTATATATGTATGCATGCATGTATATATGTATGCATGATGTATGTCTGTATGATGTCTGTATGCATGAATGTATGTCTGTATGAATGCATGTATGTCTGTAGGCATGCATGTATGTCTGTAGGCATGCATGTATGTCTGTAGGCATGCATGTATGTCGGTATGCATGCATGTAGTCTGTATGCATGCATGTATATATGTATGCATGATGTATGTCTGTATGAATGCATGTATGTCTGTAGCATGCATGTATGTATGCATGATGTATATATGTATGCATGATGTATGTCTGTATGCATGATGTATGTCTGTATGAATGCATGTATGTCTGTATGATGTCTGTATGCATGAATGTATGTCTGTATGCATGAATGTATGTCTGTATGATGTCTGTATGCATGATGTATATATGTATGCATGCATGTAAGTCTGTATGCATGCATGTAAGTCTGTATGCATGCAGTATGTCTGTATGCATGAATGTATGTCTGTATGCATGATGTATATATGTATGCATGCATGTATATATGTATGCATGCATGTGTGTCTGTATGCATGCAGTATGTCTGTATGCATGCAGTATGTCTGTATGCATGATGTATGTCTGTATGCATGAATGTATGTCTGTATGCATGAATGTATGTCTGTATGCATGAATGTATGTCTGTATGATGTCTGTATGCATGATGTATATATGTATGCATGCATGTATATATGTATGCATGCATGTATATATGTATTTATGCATGTATATGTATATGCATGTATGTATGTATGCATGATGTATGTCTGTATGATGTCTGTATGCATGATGTATATATGTATGCATGATGTATGTCTGTATGAATGCATGTATGTCTGTATGATGTCTGTATGCATGAATGTATGTCTGTATGATGCATGTATGTCTGTAGGCATGCATGTATGTCGGTATGCATGCATGTATTGTCTGTATGCATGAATGTATGTCTGTATGAATGCATGTATGTCTGTATGAATGCATGTATGTCTGTATGCATGAATGTATGTCTGTATGCATGGCATGTATGTCTGTAGGCATGCATGTATGTCTGTAGGCATGCATGTATGTCTGTAAGCATGCATGTATGTATGCATGATGTATATATGTATGCATGCATGTATATATGTATGCATGCATGTTATGTCTGTATGCATGATGTATGTCTGTATGATGTCTGTATGCATGAATGTATGTCTGTATGAATGCATGTATGTCTGTAGGCATGCATGTATGTCGGTATGCATGCATGTATATATGTATGCATGATGTATATATGTATGCATGCATGGTATGTCTGTATGCATGAATGTATGTCTGTATGATGTCTGTATGCATGAATGTATGTCTGTATGATGTCTGTATGCATGATGTATGTCTGTATGAATGCATGTATGTCTGTATGAATGCATGTATGTCTGTAGCATGCATGTATGTATGCATGATGTATGTTGTATGCATGCATGTATATATGTATGCATGATGTATGTCTGTATGATGTCTGTATGCATGAATGTATGTCTGTATGATGTCTGTATGCATGATGTATATATGTATGCATGCATGTTGTCTGTATGCATGTATGTCTGTTTGCATGCATGTATGTTGTATGCATGCATGTATATATGTATGCATGCATGTATATATGTATGCATGCATGTATGTCTTATGCATGCATGTATTCTGTATGCATGCATGCATGCATGCATGCATGTATGCATGCATGTATGTCTGTAAGCATGCATGTATGTTCTGTATGCATGCATGTTTGTCTGTATGCATGTATGTCTGTATGCATGAATGTATGTCTGTATGCATGCAATGTATGTCTGTATGCATGAATGTATGTCTGTATGATGTCTGTATGCATGCTTGTATGTCTGTATGCCATGCATGTATGTCTGTAAGCATGCATGTATGTCTGTTTGCATGCATGTATGTATGTTGTATGCATGCATGTTTGTCTGTATGCATGTATGTCTGTTTGCATGCATGTATGTCTGTTTGCATGCATGTATGTTGTATGCATGCATGTTTGTCTGTATGCATGTATGTCTGTTTGCATGCATGTATGTTGTATGCATGCATGTATTCTGTATGCATGCATTGTATGTCTGTATGCTTGCATGTATGTCTGTATGATGTCTGTATGCATGTCTGTATGCATGCATGCATGTATGCATGCATGTATATATGTATGCATGCATGTTGTCTGTATGCATGAATGTATGTCTGTATGCTTGCATGTATGTCTGTAATGCATGCATGTATGTATGCATGTATGTTGTATGCATGCATGTGTGTCTGTATGCATGCATGTGTGTCTGTATGCATGCATGTGTGTCTGTATGCATGCTGTATGTCTGTATGCATGTATGTTGTATGCATGTATGTTGTATGCATGTATGCATGCATGGCATGTATGTCTGTATGCATGCATGTATGCATGCATGTATGTATGTAAGCATGCATGTATGTATGTATGTATGTATGTATGCATGCATGCATGCATGCATGTATGTTTGTATGCATGTATGCATGCATGTATGTCTGTATGCATGTCTGTATGCATGCATGTATGTCTGTATGCATGTCTGTATGCATGCATGTATGTCTGTATGCATGTCTGTATGCATGCATGTATGTCTGTATGCATGTCTGTATGCATGCATGTATGTCTGTATGCATGCATGTATGTCTGTATGCATGCATGTATGTCTGTATGCATGTGTATGCATGATGATGTCTGTATGCATGCATGTATGTTGTATGCATGCATGTATGCATGCATGCTGTATGTCTGTATGCATGTATGTATGCATGCATGTATGTCTGTATGCATGCATGTATGTCTGTATGCATGCATGTATGTCTGTATACATGCATGTATGTCTGTATGCATGCATGTATGTCTGTATGTATGCATGCATGTATGTCTGTATGCATGCATGTATGTCTGTATGTATGCATGCATGTATGTCTGTATGCATGCATGTATGTCTGTATGCATGCATGTATGTCTGTATGCATGCATGTATGTCTGTATGCATGCATGTATGTCTGTATGCATGCATGTATGTCTGTATGCATGCATGTATGTCTGTATGCATGCATGTATGTCTGTATGCATGCATGTATGTCTGTATGCATGCATGTATGTCTGTATGCATGCATGTATGTCTGTATGCATGCATGTATGTCTGTATGCATGCATGTATGTCTGTATGCATGCATGTGTGTCTGTATGCATGCATGTATGTCTGTATGCATGCATGTATGTCTGTATGCATGCATGTCTGTATGCATGCATGCATGTCTGTATGCATGCATGCATGTCTGTATGCATGCATGTATGTCTGTATGCATGTATGTCTGTATGCATGCATGTATGTCTGTATGCATGCATGTATGTCTGTATGCATGTATGTCTGTATGCATGCATGTATGTCTGTATGCATGCATGTATGTCTGTATGCATGCATGTATGTCTGTATGCATGCATTTATGTCTGTATGCATGCATGTATGCCTGTATGCATGCATGTATGTCTGTATGCATGTATGTCTGTATGCATGTATGCATGCATGTATGTTTGCATGCATATATGTATGCATGCATGTATATATGTATGCATGCATGTATATATGTATGCATGCATGTATATATGTATGCATGCATGTATATATGTATGCATGCATGTATATATGTATGCATGTATATGTATATACATGTATGTATGCATGCACGCATGTATATATGTATTTATGCATGTATATGTATATGCATGTATGTATGCATGCCCGCATGTATGTATGCATGCCCGCATGTATATATGTATTTATGCATGTATATGTGCATTTTTGTATGTACGTATTATGTATGCATGTATATGTGCATTTTTGTATGTACGTATTATGTATGCATGTATATGTGCATTTTTGTATGTACGTATTATGTATGCATGTATATGTGCATTTTTGTATGTACGTATTATGTATGCATGTATATGTACATGTATGCATGCATGTATACATGTATGTATGCATGTGTATATATATACACACGCATATATAAATGCATACATACATATTCGAATCAGCCATGCTACTCAGTTTAAGATAAATATTTCTTGTTAAACCGATTCCTGAGAAATGCTTTTCATTCATTCATGATTTGGATCATAGGCCTATTGCGATTATCTTTTGTTCTTTTTACCTCTGCTGAAAAATATGAATCGAAGGTTGATATAAAAACAATAACGTAGTAAGAAAATAAAAGAAAATATCAAGGGTAGAAAAACACTAAATATATACTACAGACGACTTTCAGAATTATGCAAATGAACGTCCCAGCTTCTGAAATCTGCAAATGAAAGCTGCGCGAAGGTTCCTGTTGTGGATCCATTGTGGAGACCAATTTTCTGCAACCTGATTTACATACTGGTAGTCTATTTTTACGTCCTAATCTTGTATTCTTCAGCATTTCCACCTGGCGCACCACAGCGGAGTTATTTACATTGGCTGAATCTTAAATAACTGAATCATCATATTTTTTTTATAGAGTATTAAGTAGTTTTTACAAAACTGATTGTTTACATATATATATATATATATATATATATATATATAATTCCTTTCTAGAGGAGAAAATGTGAAGGGGAAAATGTTTTCCAATGAGACGCATATTTTTTGCATGTTACGTCTATGGAATAAACAAGTAAAAACTAGCCTACTTCCCTAGGTTTCTGTTCATAAGGCCTAAAATTATGCTTAATATATTTACCATGATTTTTTGGGTCAAATTTAGAACGCCTCTAAATTTATCCGTTGAAAACAGCGGGTTTTCAGAAACCTCTTGAAACAGGATATTAACGAAAAATAATCAATAACCGTGCGATCTTGGTTTAGCTATAAATTCTCTAAACTTATTTTTTTCACCAACGAACAGCAGTTACCATGATCCCTCGAACATTCCATTAACCATCTCACACCTGAACTTTAAAAAATTACCTAGTGCGTGAGTGAAAGTTAGGGTAAGTGCGCAAGTGCGTGCACGTTTGCTTGTAAGTGTGCGTGCGCATGGGTGGAAACGCATGAGCGAGGAAAATAATCACTTAATGGGGCGTGTCTGTGAGCATGCGTCTGCATATACGTGCGCGCGCATAATTAATGAGTGAGAGCATGTGTGCCCACATCACTTGCATTGCTTTAATGCAACGAAGGATGACATCCCCCCGAGCAGCGACCAACCGCCTCCTTGGTACAGCCACATGTCCTTGTAAGTTCACCAGGTTACCACTCAGAAATAACGTAGTGACGTAACTAGGAAAGTAGACGAGTTCGATACCTACTGGGTGACCAGCGAAAGAATATAAGGGATGCATTCCAACAACGCCAATTCGATTAATTATCGTAATAAATAATTCATCATCATCGCTCGTGCTGCAAGAAAACGTCCCAAATATTAATCACAACTTCATCGTGAATTAAATTTCTTTTTGAAAAACAACGACTCAATACAACATGAAATTCAGTTCAAGCAAAGAAAAATCAGAAATTAACATATCTATAAAGGAAATTAAAATTCATGAATCCTTAAAATCATCTTTGAAACAACAAAACATGAAAATATATTCATCTTTGGCATTCTGTCGAAACACCGCTGATTAACATTTTATTTTACATGACGAGAATATCGACTTTGTAAATTAATCGTTCTTGGATTCTTAAAGGTGCGATTAAAAATACCAACATATTTGATATTTCGGAAGGCCTGTGCACCAAAGTGTCACTAGTAATTAAAATCTTTCCCATGCTATTACCTGCCGCCGAAAGTGATACATATTGTAGTTTTTTCAACAAGGAATGTACCATACTCTTGTGCATTACATCGAACCTTATCCATATTTTTCAAAAATTTCCATCCTTTTCCTCCTGGCATAACATGTCTCATAGCACTCTCTCACCCTTTTTTCTGGGTCATCTATGGATGAGAAAACATTACTCTTTAGTCCAAACCTAAGACGGGCAACGCATAAAGCGGATTAGGCTCGAACTTCCATATTCATAAGTATATGGAGCATACGCGCACCACTCATGCAATATACTGGCAGACAGTATATCGGTTAGGCCTATACAAAAGGTAAAAACTAAATGAGCCACATCCTTACGGACAACCATTTGGCGTCGTAGGATATATCTCTACGCTGAATTTCTGTTAAGTTTGCCATCAGTGACATTAATAAAGAAACGTGTATATATATAGGCTAGTGTACTTACCCGAGTGTGCTGATAAATCCCGATACGCTGCCCTCAGCATACAGGGAAACGATGTCCCCCATATGAAGGAAGGAGGCAGATCCTAGGTGTTCCGGCCCCATGATGGCGATAGTGTGGTGGTGCAGAGTTACAGTCTGATTTTACTCTCACGCACACTCACTCACGCTTGAGATAAATCAAGGGGCCACGCACTGCCGGTGGCCCTGGCACTCTCAGCACCGGGACATCGTGACACGGAGACACCAGTGTGAATCACCAGTGTGACATGTCCAGTCTCACCACGCTACACTCACCTAGGGGATTATCACCAGCTGGTCACTCTAGTCTAGCTGCAGCAGCACCCCACTCTTAACTCATTACATCAGACTATCTCACCTTTACTTTCTGGTATTTTAACGAGTAAAAACTAATTTAACCTACATTTCTGAGTTTATACCTTAAAACAAACTGACTGCATGTATATAAGGACAAGAACCTGAGCTAACAATTAAATACATACATATCTGTTGAACAAGCTTTAGATGAGAGTTCTCTTAACATTAATACCTCAGTAACTTTAAACTTGATCTCAAACTCAAACTGACAGCTATGCGTCTAGCAATATAGTTGTTGCTACTGTAACGGTTAGCAATTGAGTGATTTAGCAATGCTGTTTTTAGAATTGACAAACGAAGCATTTTACTTCACAACACCCGACAACAGTGCACCAGAAAACCGTAATGTGTATTACTTCTAATGATTCAATACAGGCCTACAGCACACGTTTATGGCTAGCTCAAATGACGGTGTGCCTGCCTATCAGAACTTGCTGACGTCATTAAGTGCCTAGAGAGAGTCAGGCTGCAGCCCAGATTATCCATGCGCTAGTTTTACTAACTTCTTTCATATGCATAATAATTAACATATATGTTTTTTAGTCATTCCAGAGCTGCCATGCTTCTGAAGGCAATGGCTATTCTTCTCTACCTGTTAGTTGGCCTTCTTGCGAACGAGTATGCGAAATACTTGCGCAAGGCCACCTGTCTTGTCATATTACCACACTGCGCCGGCCGTAGCTAACACATTTAACTTCGAGATTTCACTCGAGTTCACCTACAGGAGGCGGAGGAGGAGGAAGAAGAACAGGCCAGTCATGGAAGCTCTCGTGACCTGCCTCAACTTTTCCCTGAAATCTGTCTCTATCTGCTTTGACTTTTGTTATAACGTATGTTTGGTTTAAATCTCTGATCCTACCTCGCTGTTTTAAACGAGCCTTCATTTATTTGACCTGCGGACCGTGTTACAACTTTTGATCTTCCTCTAAAAGTTTAACATCGTTGTCACATGTTTCGAGTTTGGAATACAAAAAATCCTATGTTTGTATCCTCCCCTTTGCCGCTCTTCCCTACGAGTGAAAAATTAGATGAGTGACCAGCTGGTGATGGTGATGAATAAGGTGATGGGAAATCTTGGTCGAGATGTTCTTCCTTAGACAGACACCCTGCAATTCACACTAGGCAGTCAGGGGACAGCTACATCACGCGCACCCAACAGCCGTAATGTGTCACTCCTTCACCCGACGCAGCGGACGGGTGACACGACTACCAACACTATCACACAACTCGATATAAAACAATTGATGTAACACACTTTCCAGGGTGTCAGCGGGAAATAATGCCGCATGCACCCACTCTCGCCAATGGTTGAAGCAACACTGCTCTCCTCGCTCCAGTGTTGCCAGTAGTCGGTAACTTCTATTCCGCTACTTTCGAGCGAGTTTGCCCCGGAGAGTTGCTAATTACCCATTATTTCTAGGTTTCCATGCTTTTTTACACTGGGAATGTAAATATAATAAACATACATTCATTATCATTGTGTTCCTTATTTTCATATCACTACTTTGTGTGAATTTTGTGGTCATAGAAACTGTTACTACCGGTATTTTTTTTTGGGGGGGCGGGGGTAAATAACTGTTACCAAACCACAGAGGTAAACCTTTTGAATATATACAGTTAATGTTTCGAGGAACGACTGATATATAAATATATAGATATATGTTAACATTCAATCGCATAGACTTACATCAATACATGCAGTACACCTTGCCTGGGTTCATCAGATTGCGCATGGAAAGATGGATATGACACTGCTGCAATTGCAATAATGGAATGATAACAGTGAAATGAGAGGCATGATATTAGATGTATCATTTGAATGATGACTATAAAGGATGACTTAATACTGATAATGAAATGAGAAAATTAACAATAACGATGACAAAAATAATACTTGTAATTATGGTAATAAAACAAAAGGACATTAATGGTAAAGGTAGCTATGGTAACATTAATGATGGTAGTATGTTAAATACCATAATTGTGTATCATTATCATTGTTGTTAACATCATTTTACCATGTCTGTTAATATCATAATTGGGTATCATTATTATTGTTGTTAACATCATTTTGCTAAGTCTGTTATTTCTACTACACTATTATTGGAATTATTATAATCATTATGGTAATGGTAAGAGTATACAATGACACATAACAGTGGTAGTGCGATATAATAATAATAATAATAATAATAATAATAATGATAATAATAACAATAATGATGATAATAACAACAAGAATAAAGTTACTAATAATAATACCTATGAAAATAATAGTCATAATAATAATGATAATGATAATGATAACCAAACAATAATGATATTAATGACGATGATGGCGATGACTAATGATAATAATGAGATCAACAATAACAACAACAATACGGATAATGATAAATATGATAATAATAATGATAGTACTATCATTACAGTAATTATAATGTTAATGACAATGATGATGGTAATAATAATAATATGATAACAGTAATGATGTTGATGATGATAATGATAATAGTATTGTGATAATAATAATGATGATGATAATAATAACAATAACAGCAACAGTAATGTAGATGATGATGCTGGTAATAATAATAATAATAATAAAAATGATAATAGTTCTGATAATAATAATAATGATGATAATAGTTCTGATAATAATAATAATGATGATAATAGTTCTGATAATAATAATGATGATGATAATAGTTACGATAATAATAACAATAATAATGATGATGCACAGCTACAATTACCGGTCCAGTAATGACCAATACATGTTGAAAGTGGAGAGGTAAATAAATCATATTCCAGGAACGAAAAAAATATACAATAAAAGGGAATATAAAGGGGAATAGAGACATATATAGATAGATAGTAGATATATATATATAGATAGATAGATAGATGGATATATATATATATATATAGAGAGAGAGAGAGAGAGAGAGAGGCAGAGAGAGAGCTTCTGGGCTGTCCTTTGTTTCCGTGCGGAAAGTTCGAGAACTCGCCAGGGATTGTACTTTAAGAGAATGTTCAGTTACGCGGATATGTGTTCGAGAAAATGGTTATGATAATAGCTGTTGTGTATAATATGATATAAATGTTCCTTAAGTCTCTCTAACTCTCTCTCTATTTCTCATATGCACACACACACACACTCACACACACACACACACACACACGCACACGCACACGCACGCACGCACACACACACACACACACACACACACACACACACACACACACACACACACACACACACACACACACACACACACACACACACTCACACACACACGCACACACACACACACACACACACACACACACTCACACACACACACACACACACACTCACTTGTATACTTACACATATATTTATGTGTGTATATGTATATATGTATATACGTATATATGTATATATACATTCACTTGCTAATTTATATCTATATTTCTGTCTGTGTATTGTCTGCGTTTTTCTATATGTATATATGTATATATACATTCACTTGCTAATTTATATCTATATTTCTGTCTGTGTATTTTCTGCGTTTTTCTATATGTATATATGTATATATACATTCACTTGCTAATTTATATATATATGTATATATGTATATATACATTCACTTGCTAATTTATATCTATATATATGTGTATTTTCTGCGTTTTTCTTTTAAATATGCCGTTCCTCTTCAAAAAATGAAAAAAACTTCATTCCGAAATGTTCTACCATTATCGGTAAATATACTTGAGATTGCAAGGAAACGTTTTGCACAAGAAGTTCAGAAGTTCACATTCCAAAAGCTTCCCTTTACTCCCTGAATTATGGATCTTGCTCTTGACATCTAACATTTTCACTTCGCGACGACGGCACACTCTTCTGCAACCTCTTCATGCACTTTAGAGAATGCCCTTTAGTAATATATGAAAGACTCGCGATACCGCATGCTTTTGTGTGTGGTTTTAATTGCGGAAAACATGCACTGTGAATTAATTCTTTGTTTCACTTTACTACCATGTATCTCAAATTTGGGAAAATGGTGTACTTATTGACATCACTTAATTAAAAAAATACAAATTCAGTGTGCATTTCCCCTATCCCCCTAAAGGAAAAAAAAAGAGAAAGAAAGAAAAAGTCATAGGGTGATCATTATCTGCTGGCAATGTATCACATAGCAAAACATGCTAAAAGTAGCGCTACTTTGAGAAGAAATGTTTTTTCCTTAATCTGGCAACACTGACTGTCACTCACAGGTGGTTAGTCTGCCGAAAACTTTATGAAGTCATTGGTTACTTATATAAGTTAGAGATAAATAAAGCAGTGTGTGAGTGACCATGGTCATAGAGTAATATCTAACTTAGCAGGAATCAAGTACCCTCCACAGCCTAAATATAACTATCAAAACCCAGCAGTGTTTTCGAATGAAGTTTATAAGAAATCAGATCAATGCAAAATTCATAAAAATTGTCTTCTTTAAGGAACTGTTGGGTATATAGAATTGTGGACCTTGACATGAAGCAATTTGAAGGTGTAGATTCAAATGGTTTAACGATTTAAACCGTAGCAAAGTGGATTACTTTAAATAGAGAAACATATTTGTGTTATCTTTTATTTTTTTCCAATATTGTAAGGGACATATTATCGGAAGTTAACGTAACGTACAAGAAATATTTAGCATCAGGGAGAAAACGAACACATTCGGGAATTAGCGCCAGGAAATAACATTTTAAGTGGTTATGTATTGTTTTTAAGTAATTGCAAAAGTACGAAGACTAGAATGGTATTATATTTTTTTAATTAAATAAAAAGCTGAACAAATCGAAGCAAGTACCAACAGAAAAAAACATGTATATATTTTATATATATATTAAACCTAAATATATTGAAATTAACATCAGATTTAAAATATATTCCCTCTTTTATTTTTTCACATTCAAAAAGGAGTAGAAATATTTGAATTGATGCTCTTAACAAAAGTCAGTTCATGTAGATATTTCAAACAACAACAAATTCAAAATGGCAGAGATGGCGGTGGACGGGCGGGCTCAGCAACTTCTAGATCTTCTCCTCAAATTCTCCATTGACAAGCTCGATTCAGCATGGATAAAGAATGTGATAGACGCGGATTTCACAGAGGTGGAGGATTTGCCGCCGGAATTCGAGGATCTCCACTGCAGTACCAATTTCAGTGGGTTGTTCGGCGCTGTGATCGGGTCCTGTAGGCAGTGGATTGACACAATGCCAGCTCTCAACGACGACAGCGACAGGAGAGCTTCGTCGTCCAACCTGAATAGGTCTACAGAGGAGGAGAGAGGTGAGGTCGAAGCACACACCAGATTTTGGATCGATTTGTCCGAAAATGTAAATTTGAAAGGGTTGATGTCTCTTCTCTTTTATTACATCTTTCGGGGTCAAAGGTACGATGCCAAGGAGGAGGACCGCGAGCTGGGCATTCAGGCCGCCAGCCTATATTTCCTCCTCCTCTCTGTGCCTGGAAGCAATGCCTTCCGTGTGTTCCACCCTGTCATGTACCTCAAAGCTCTAGACATCCTGCGTCTGACAACCAAATTGCGTGTGGGAGCTGTGAGCCCAAAAAAAGGGCGTCAAGGTGGTGTTAGAGGTGGTCAGAGGAAGTCACATGAGGAACTCATGGCAGAGATGGAGGATGACGACGAAGCTGAAATAACAATGCTTACTCCTAGTGAGGCAAACAAACTCATTCGATCTCTGAATATTCTTCTTAATGATTTCTTGAGGCTCTCCCAACGGTTCTCATTGAAACATTCACCGGAGTCAATGGATGAAACCATAAGTATTCTTGTTGATGTGTCTCGGTCGGAGACCCATAATGCACAAGGAATCTTTGTTGGCAGACATGGCCCAGCAACTGTCACAGCATTAGCTTACAATGCCTATGTGGCACTGCAGTCCATATGTAACCCCATTCATGGTAAGGTAAACAAAATTGTTATTATGATTATGAAACACATAATGTACAATATTCTTATGATCAGTCGAGGGTCCTCAGACCTGTCAGCTCGATCTTTAGGGGTTATTCGAGACCATTCCCTTATTTTTGTCAAGTACATATTGACGCAGGTGAAGGAGGAAGCACATGAAGGTGTTTATATCCTTATCCAGCACTTGTGCATTCAAGTACCAGACAAGGCAGAATTTAGGCAAAAAACTGCTCAGTCTGTGGTGGAAATCTTGCGCTACCTTCCCATTCAGTTGTACACAAAGCTCATGAAATGGTTCTTCAAGTTCTCCCATAATGAAAAGGCAGGCCACAGGCTTTTCTTGCTTGAGGTTATCTCAAAGATGTTAGGTGAGGAGGAACGCCAAGCT
>NC_061845.1:14521207-14533707 GCF_019202785.1 Penaeus chinensis
TACAACTTTCCCACAGGTCTTAGTAGAGCACTGTAGGGACCCAGCACTGATCATCCGTAAGCAGATGGTCACCTCATTGACAACACTTGTATTGTGTTACCCAGAACACAATGGTGTGATGTCAAGGTGGATAAAAGGGGTCTTACCGCTTATTCTTGATCCAGAGATGAAAGTTCAAGAGAGAGTAGTAGAGGTACGTTCTAATCTTAATTGAAAATGGAAAGCACATGATATTATAAAATATGTATGTGGAATTATGAAGATTATTTTCTTTCATGTGAACATATCATGCATACAATTTATTTGATTCCAAGTCTTAGGGATTTGACATGGCCTTATTTGGTTTGTTTTTAATTGAATAATATTTTTGCTCATGTTGGATTCTATGGATGAAATCAAGTTTGGTTTGTCACAAGAATTAGTCTCTTCATTTTGTGAGAAGTTGCTGTATTTATATTTTCTATGAACAGTGTATGAACAGCCTTCATATATTATGTCTCAGATTTATCCCTTAGTTATTACTTTAATGCTTTTGCTGAAACAAAATTTGAAGTTCTCATGTGATTGGTATTTAAAATTGCAAACTAAAATTTACATCGGTCCGTAGGTTCTTGATCAACTGTTATTCAAGCCCATGTTACCTCATGACCATCCCAAGGGTAATCTGCCTGAAAGCAAGCTACCTTGGTATGTGCTGAGTGGCATCACAAAATATTCCTTCCACAAGTTTTTCAATAAAGCAATCATGATGTGGTCCAAAACAGAATATGTAAGGTGGGTATACTTGATTGTATTCATGGATTAGAAAGATGTATGGTTTTGTATGATTGCTAGGGTGATAAATTAAGTTCTCTTTCTCTTTTTCTCTTTCTCTTTTTCTCTTTTTCTCTTTTTCTCTTTTTCTCTTTCTCTCTTTCTCTCTTTCTCTCTTTCTCTCTTTCTCTCTTTCTCTCTTTTTCTCTTTTTCTCTTTTTCTCTTTTTCTCTTTCTCTTTTTCTCTTTTTCTCTTTTCTCTTTCTCTTTTCTCTTTTCTCTTTCTCTTTCACTCTTTCTCTTTCTCTCTTTCTCTCTGTCTCTCTTTCTCTCTTTTTCTCTTTTCTCTTTCTCTTTTCTCTTTTCTCTTTCTCTTTCACTCTTTCTCTTTCTCTCTTTCTCTCTGTCTCTCTTTCTCTCTTTTTCTCTTTCTCTTTCTCTTTCTCTTTCTCTTTCTCTCTTTCTCTTTCTCGTTCTCTCTTTCTCTTTCTCGTTCTCTCGTTCTCTTGTTCTCTCTCTCTCGTTCTCTTGTTCTCTCTCTCTCGTTTTCTCTCTCTCTCTCTCTCTCTCTCTCTCTCTCTCTCTCTCTCTCTCTCTCTCTCTCTCTCTCTCTCTCTCTCTCTCTCTCTCTCTCTCTCTCTCTCTCTCTCCTCCATTTAAACAGATATAAAAAAGTGGAAGTTTGACTTGATTTACTCTATGAAGCATGTAACTAGAACATTTTTGATAGTTGATCAGATATACAAGTGATTTTCAAGTTTCTATCTAGTTATGAGGTGGATCTTCCTGATACTTCTATGCATCAACCACAGGCCGAACCTTCACCTTGTATATCCTTCCTGGCCATTTATCATTAAATAAGAAATTGGTCCAAGGTTTAATTTGCCAGAATATTTGCAGTTTAGGTTTGTTGGCTTTTGCTAGAATGCCTTTAGGCTTGGGGATACTGCTGTGCCTACATTATTATACTATTAGGTTAGACTTTATATTGTAGGCCTTTCAAGTGAATTGGACATGGTTTTGATATAAAAGCCTGGTTGTGATATAAACTAGGTTAATTATTTGATGCAGACTGTAGAAAGATATGATTAATTAGTTTGTAACTAGTATACCTTTCATCTTGCAGACCTCAAGTTGCCACCATTGCTCGCTCTCACATCGGGAATAAATACAACGAAGAAGTCTGGACACTGTTGGCTTTGCTTTCAAACCATATTACTGTGAAAAATATTGCCTTTGCTGTGGACTATTTTGAAGAGCATTGCCAAGGGGAATCACAGGTGAATGACACTAGCAATGTATCTGTAGTTCAGCATTTACCTGCTTTTGGAAAAGAAATTAGTTTAGTATGACATTTGTAACAAATGTTATATATTAGCATTATTGAAATGATGTAATAACAGTTTTTTAAATAATTGCAGGTGGGTGCCTATACCCTACAACAAGTATTGAAAGTACTGAGCAACAGCATCAAACATGTACCAAACGACCGTGCTGAGGCCTTACAGAAGCAGCTTTTGGAGCCTGTCAACAATTTCTCGGTTGGGGTTGAACTCATATCTTCCATGATGGATACAGTTACTCTGCTTAGCTATAAGCTCCATGGTGATGAGGCAGAGGGTTAGTTGGTTTGAACTTTGTTATTTGGTATGAAGTTTACCATCATTTAGAGTAAAGAATTACTTTTATGTAAGAAAACCTTAAATAAGAATATAACATCACAAAGCCATGGGGATGGCTGATTTAACTATTTTAATTAAATAACCAAAGTTTATGAGGCAGCAATATGAATATTTTCATTCTTATTTATTACTTTCCTTCATTTATCACAATAAACTCCTTTTTTTTTTTTTATAAGCTGCAACTAAATTTATTTACTTGTACATTTTCATTTCTGACAATCCAGTCCTTTGATCACAATAAAAGATAATATATTATTTATAGACACTGCAAAATGAATATGAACTTTCAGGACAAAAAGCCATAGAGAAGTGGGTGGCTCCACTTCTTAAGATGTGTGATGACCACTTGAAACACGTCCTGTTTGAGAAGACGGACCCCATAGACAAAGAGGGAGAAGAGCTGCTTTTCAGGTAAGAAAGGGATTATGAATGATTACTTGGTTGTTTACTATGATTTCAAATCAACAGAATTAATCCATTGGATCTGAATAGCAGGACCATCACATCAGGAAAAAATCTTTGCTGAGGGCTGGGTGATGTGAATATGCCATCAGGAGTGACAGGAATATGCCATTGTTAGAGAGGCCTAGAGCAGAATAATGAAGAGCCTAGGTCTTGAGTGGACAGGAGAATCAAACTCAAGAGGTGCAGAGTAGTCTGTTTATTTCTCGGTGAACATGCAGTATATATACAATATGTGAAATTTGTCGTCCATGGCCAAGTATGCTGAATGGCTGCTTCCCACTCTCCTGCGTCATGGTGAATTAGCACTGACAGCATCCCACTGCCAACCTCGGCACATGGCTGTTGCCTGTTTGCCTGCCGGCTGACTTGGTGTGGAGGCAACTATGCTGAGCGAGGCTGCGCCGGTGCTGAGTGAGGTGATGTGGTGGATGAATTGATGCGGAGGCAACTATGCAGAGCAAGGCTGTGATGGTGGCGAGTGAGGTGATTGTAGTGTCAGCCACACCATCATGAGAATTTTGTCTTATGGCTAGACTGTTGGAAATAATTTGTCATAAGTTCTTAGAGAAATATTAGATTCAATGGGCATTTAGGAAGGAGCTCTTGCATTATTTCCATTGGTGAACAAGGTATTAATATATCACATGTCATCTGTGAGTAGTGACAGGAAGAGCAATGGCTCTTATGTATGTATGTATATATGTATAAATGTATGTATGTATATATGTATATATATGTATAAATGTATGTATGTATATATGTATATATATGCATAAATGTATGTATGTATATTTATAAATGTATGTAGGTAAACAGTTTATCATCATTTTAATGTAGCATGGACAACAATAAACCAATAAAATTATAAAAAAAAAAAAAAAAAAAAAAATCATATGCTTATGCAGAAGAAATAATATGATTGCAAAGGTGAGGCACTGACTCTTGATTCCACACATGAATATTCCTATGGGCCAGCCCAGCCTGGGCTAAAAGACCTTTCAGTCACACAACCAGAGAGTGGTGCCTTGAGTAAGCCTAAAGCCTGGATTTCGGTCCATGTGCAGGTTGTGATGTACAGGGATCCAGTGGGTTAATTTCGTTTAGATGAAATTATCTGAAGACTAATTGATATAAATAGTATGATTTTGGATTTTCATTGCATGTTCTCCCTTTCTTTTCTCATATCAGTTGTTTCTTTTTCTTTGTATTTCCCATCTTTTTATCTCTTATCTTTCCAACCAGTTTTTCTATGATCACCATCATCCTTGTTTTCTTTTCTTTATTATCTTGCAGACACTTGTTTACCCTGGGAGAGGCTTCGATGCTTTGTCCTCATAAGGTCAACAAAAGGATGTTCTTGATGCTGCAGAGTATCATATTTCATCAATCAGGAATACAGAGAACTGGGTCAACAATTTTCCCCTCATCCCAAACACAGAGTTCTCAGCCTACAGCCATCACTTTTGTACCTACTACTAGAGTGCAGGTTTGATTTGAGAAAGTGTTTTTTTTTTCAATTTTGGGTAGGTTGTAAAAAAAATCCATTTGGTTATCCTTTTGAATGATATCCAATTTTTTCCATAAAACTTGATGGGTAAAATGTAATCAACTTATATTGCATGACATCTATCATGACATAACAAAGTCATCACTCACAGTAGGTGAATGCCATTAAGTCATGTGCAAGCAAGCAAGCAAACAAGCAAGCAAGCAAGCAAGCAAGCAAACAAACAAACAAGCACGTATAGTCGTACCTGGCAGATCAAGTGGTTTGTTATGACGGCTATACATGTAACCCGGCAGTAATGGTTTAATAGGACTAAACCAACTGGAAGTGAATATAAATGGTGCAATAGCTGTTTCAACTCTATACAAAGACCATGCATAATGCCAAGTTTCAAAATTCCACATGATTTTTATTTTCAAGTTGGTATTATTATGTACTATCATCACTAGTTTATATTTTTTTAGATGGATGTGAGAAGGTATGTGTTGTTTTTCTGTATTTGCTTGTTTTGTAACATAACTTGAATAACAATAGCAGTGTATCAGATCCTTATATATTTTTAAGGCCTTATAACAACAGTACTTTTTCTGTCAATTTTTGCATTTCTGCATAATTTTGAGGCTTTCTATATGTATCACACGCATGTGTGATACATATAGATACAAATCAAATGTTTTTTTTATTTTTTTATTTATATATTATATAAAATAAGTTTATGTAAACATAACTTAATATTCTAGGATATTTCTTTATACATAACTGTATTTCTTTAAAATAATGAGACATGTATGAGATTGCTCTTGTGATTCCCAGGACCTCACTTTGGCAACATGTCTCCTTACAAGGGCACTATGTCTGCTACCTTGGTTGTGTGATAGGTTCAGACTGTTTGCATGTGGAAATTTCATATGGGAACGCAAAACAGTGTTATTGTTATTGGGCCTTTAAAGGAAGTAGTAAAGTGCAGATATGTTTGCAGAAATACAAGAAATCCCTTCTTATCTTATTTGATTTATTTTTCCTTATAGCTTGTGCTATGCAAGCAACTCTAGATTACATGTTTCCTATTCAGGCTCTGGCTGTAGTGACACTGGGCAAAATGTGCTTGCAACATGAAGATCAAGCCAAACGCATCATCCCAGCTCTTGGGAAGATGCTAGATTCCAGTGCATGCTCATCTCTCAAGATCAATATTGTCTTCACACTATCAGATATGTGTGTCAGGTAATATTTTTTGTTTGATATGTATTAGTTTGTAATGTATGTGAAATCTATGACTCTGATTGAGGACTTTGCCTTGATTTTTTAAAGGTTATCAATTTTTGTTATATGTTAGATCATTATTATTATTATTATTATTATTTATTACTATTGTTGTTGTTGTAATTGTTATCATTGTTACATATTTTCTTTAGGTATGCAACCCTAGTAGATCCCTTGATGCCACAAGTCACTGCTTGTCTCCGAGACCCAGATTTGCAAGTTAGGAGGACAACTCTGACCTTACTGATCAACCTACTGCAAGAGGATTATCTAAAGCTCAAAGGTTCCTTCTTTTATAGGATCTTACAGGTAAAGGAATGAGGGGTTGTAGTATTAGCAAAGTGTTACATTTACTAGCCATAAAACCAATTTTGTTTAAAAAAGTGTCTATACATACCCCCCCTCGCCCCTAGTATTTGCAGTGTTTATTTTTAGACACTGAATTATGAAAATGTTTTCAAAGCTTTTTTGGAATTATAATGTAGTTTACATTAATTTTTTTTCTTTTTGTTTTAGTGCCTTACAGATGACCAAGAAGAGATACGGAGCACAGTCATTTTCTACGTTACAGAGAGGTTGCTGAAACGATTTCCAAAGATCCTTTGTCAGCACTTTATTGAATGTATTTTCCATTACAACTGTTATGAGGTAAAGTATTAATAATGTTTAACTGTATTTTATGCAATTGTAGTATTCCTGTTAACCCAGTCACCATGAGTTTATGTAATGTCCCCTGTAGTTTTTGGTGAATTTTGTTACATAAAGATGGCTCCACATGTTCTCAGCCAGCAAAGAGTCTAGCAGTATGCTCTAGTGACTGATCCTGATTTTCCCATTCCATGAGTTGGCAGGAAAATGTGTTTTTCTTTCTAATACTGTTGATATAAATACTGTTATTATTCTTATTGATATTATGATTATTGAAATCTTGATGACATTGAAGAAAAGGAAATAATACAAAAGACACTTTCCAAAACTCAAAGAAATGGGTAAACAGGTGAGATAGGTAGGACTACCTATCTCACTACCAGGTGCACTGCTTGTAGGCCGGGCACAAGCAAACAAGACTCTATGCTCCCTATTTGCAATATTTTTCCTTTTTATGCAGAAGCATTATCAGCCTTTTTGCCATTTTCCTATGTCCTTATTAGCCATTTGATCCAGATGGTAATAGACAGTTTTCTTTGCACAGACTCCATATCATCTCTCTAGGTAGTCTGCAACTCAGTGCAAGAAAAATGAAAATATTTAACAGTTTGTTATTTGTGTTATGTAATTTTTTTTTTATCATATTCAGTTTCCCGTAATACAACCTACATCATTGGTCATGGCACCATGAATATGATGCTGACCATGGAAATGACATCCTTTATGGGGTTGGTGCTATTCCAGTCATGGCTCATGGACATTACATTCCACACTTGTATATTGATGGGAATGATGAGGTTTTTGTACTTGTGGTAAGTCTTTCCCATCACCCCAGCCTTCAGCTGAAACACTCACGAAGGCAGGTTCAAGTCACCTGGCCTACAGCCAGGTTTTCCCATTTCCCATTTCCCTGATGTTATATTTTTCATGATGTGATGGTCATGTCATCTGGATCAAAGGGGTTCATTTGTTGAATCTGGGTGCCTCGCTACCCACATTTCCCTTTAAGAGCTTTGTGCAGTCATGGCAAATCATTGCAATTGCCACAGCCATCTGGAGTTTGTTACACCAAGCCGAATCACTGGCTCGTAGCGTTTTGGCGCGCCACCGCTGCGTACAGCCGCATGCCACAGATCAAGCAGTTTGTTTTAACGCCTCACGGCGTGACCCGTTAGGAAGGGGTTAACAATATACACATAGATTATGCAAGTATTTTTAGATAATTACAAATTACATTGAAGGGAAATATCATTCTTTTTTTCTTTTTCTTTTTTCCTTTCTAGGAGCATGAGAGTTACAACAAGTTTACCCAGAGTACTTCAGAGAAGGAGCTCTTCTCTCTTGCAGAGGAGCACCACAGAGAGGACCGACACTTGATTTATCGGTTTATGCTGGATCACATGCCTGATGACCAGAGATTCACAATTACCCAAAGACTTTGTCAAGATGTGCTAGGTAAAAAGAAGAAAAGAGTTTATAATTTTAAAAATGCCTAGCTTGGTAAGATAGAAATACAAGCAATGATATAATGTATAGCAAACCTTTTACTTTCCAAGTTGTGTAACATAGGTCTGTTGACTCCACTTTTATTTCTACTTCGTGTTAGGGGGCATTGTGGATGGGCGGATCAAGCTGACTCCTTCAAGCCTCCCGATGCTGCAGGACACGCTGACAGTACTGAGCAGTGATGAGATCAAGCTGGCATCCCTTAAGTCCAGGCCTGAGGATGCTGACCAGCCAACTGACCAAGCTGAACAGGCAGCTATGGCAGGAATGGCCATCAAGAAGACCATAATTTCACAGGTGAGTTGGATAGATAAACATTCTTATTATTCATTGTTTCTATGCGTTATAATTTTTTCTTTTCTCGTACAGTTGGTCATTCACTTGCACTATTTTAGCTTTACATGATAAATGAACCCTAAAATGGGTTTAATTTCTCAATCTCTTTAACACTGACTCATATTACTGCAAAAAGAAATGTTGCTGATGATACAAGAAATGTGTACTTCAAAATCATACAGTTGTATGTTTGTGTTATTGGTTGATATGGATGATTTTATATATATATATGTGTGTGTGTGTGTGTGTGTGTGTGTGTGTGTGTGTGTGTGTGTGTGTGTGTGTGTGTGTGTGTGTGTGTGTGTGTGTGTGTGTGTGTGTGTGTGTATTATATATATATATATATATATATATATATATATATATATATATAACATATTTATATATATATATATATGTATATATGTGATATTTATATATTTATATTTAAATGTATATATATGTATGTATATATGAATATATATGTATATTGTGTGATTGTGTGTGTCTATATGTATATATATGTATATGTAAATTATATATTTACATATATATGTATATGTTTATATTATTATTTATATATGTGTGCATATATATATATATATATATATATATATATATATATATATATATATATATATATATATATAGATTCTGTGAGTGTGAGTGTGTGTGTATCAGGGTTGGCCAATTTAAATCATGATGATATAAATCACAATATGCTTCTGCCCAAAGCAACATGGAATTTAAAGGTAAAATATGGAAAAAAAACACATGATTACACCTGCTTTTTATAATTGAACACTAAAAACTTCCTTTTATAGTTCAACAAAAAATGTCCATATTCCATTAAATATTAAATCAAAGGGTTTCACTTGTACTTGTTTCTGAGAAGAAGAATACTTGAACACTTCCTTTTACAATACAGCACTACAAAAAATTTCACATGCTATAAAAAAACGGAAATCAAAGATGTTTAACTATAACAAACTGTATTTATATCCTGAAGTTATAAATAAAAAAAAAATTATCATAAAGTGTATTTAAAACAAAGGAACATTGAATTTATACTGGAAATGCAGTCTTCTTTGAAAAGTTATTATCCCCATCTTTTGAAAAGTAGTTCATAAATAATTATAAGATTGTTGAAATTGAAACTTTGACCTTTTAAAAATAAAGTTTTTATTTTAAATTCTTATGAGAATAAAGTTGGTTCTTTTATGCATACTGATCATTAATATCATCACATGCATCCATTTTGTGTGCATCCATGATTTTATAGAAAACACCAGTTTTGCTGTTTTTTTTACATTCAGCCAGTTTCTTAGTTTTGAATGTACTATACCATAGCTTGAAAAAACTCTTTCAACCCCTGATGAAGATGCCACTGCAGACAGTAGTTGTTGTATTGCTGAAATTACATCACTATCCAATATATTTGAATGTGACCTCCACCATTCAACAGTTGACACTTGGTCACAGAATCACTAAACTTAATTGCATTAAAAGGGAGCCAATTTAACTTGAAATTTCATGATGAATGGGGTAAGTGAGGTGAACTTTTCTTTGGCATATTCCATTACATTATTCACTTCTGTGCTAAGCAGTTTTCCTTGAAAGGAACGATGAATCAGGTTTGCAAGAAGATGAGCTTGTGTTATGACTTGGCCAAACCTCTCTTTTGCAGCAGTTACTACATCTCTGCCATTGTGATTCTTTCCATATGTTCACTGCTTCAGCAGTTGTACATATATCACTGTACTTTGTCCAAAGCCACAGTTATTGGTTCTAGTTGTGTAAGTAGGTGCTCTGCTGACCTCTTCATTATTAACCTCTTACTGATGGATGAAGAAGAAAAACCAAAAAACTACACTCTGGAGATTAGTGGCAACGAGCCAAATTTGAAGGGCAGGAGTTCGCTACATCAAGCCAAACCCCTGGCTTGTAATGCTTTGGTGCACTGCCGCCGCGTACAGTTGCACTCGACAGATTGAGCGGTTTGTTATGAACCTTTGTGTGTGGCCCATTGGTATGGAGTTAAGTTAGACACCTCTCTAACTGACATCAACCTGCTCCCTATCAACTTCACAAATTTTCATGATAGCTAGCCAGTTCTTTATGTATATCATCAGACAGTTACACATGGTAATCCATCTTATGTCTTGAGGCACAATATGATGTTGCCCAGCTTCCTGGTGGTATCTTGCAGAAGCAAAGTAATTGTTTCTAAAGTATTTTATTATATACACCACATTCTCTATAACCCACCCACCACAGATTAACATTCTGTCCTCTGTAGTTTTTTTGTGAATTTTGTTACAAACAGATAGCTCCACATGAGCTAGTGACCGATTCTGATTTCTCCATTCCTTGAATTGGCTGGAAATTGTGTCTTTCTTTTTAATATCTTGATATCTACACTGTTATTGATGTTATGATTAAATGAATAAAAAATGGGGAAATGAATAAAAAATGGGAAAATGCTGTTCTCATTTTTTACAATTTTGTGAAATGGCTCTGCACATAGATGGCTCTGCTAGTGCTTAGCCACAAATGAGTCAATTAGTAGACCTTGTGACCTAACCTTGAACTGGCGGGAAATTTTTTTTTTTTTTACCAGGCCTATGAATATTGATGGTGTTTTTTTTTATTATAAACATTATAATTACTTTAATGTTAAAAATGTTAGTAACAACAAAATAAGATAACTTAAAATATTTTCGTAAATTAAAGAAAAGGGTAAACGGGTGAGACAGACAGTACTCGTAATTGGCTCATTGGTGACGTAGTGTAGCCATTTTGTGTAAAAGCAATTAAAGTAAAATCCCAGTGGGCATGGCATTTACGTTCATTCCATGCCCGTCGGCATTAGGTTAAGACAATGAAACTGTACAAAAGACCCTTTCCAAAATGCGAGGAAAATGGTAAACAAGTGAAATAGGTAGGACTAATAACTGACTCCTTGGTGATTAAGCACTTGTAGAGCCAACTATGAGTAAATACAATAAATATACATATATGACAGTGGGCATGGCTTGTATTCTTGCCAACTGTGCCAGTTGGGTTAATATTGCCAATTTCCAGATCATGAGCCAGAAGATTCAGAATGTGTGCAGTACAGCCATAGGTCACCAGCTTCAGTTCATTTCCCTGTTCTCATTTTGTTTACACTACCAGCATTATCTGTCACAATGCTACCAACATTGCAGCCAGGTTCTTTTCACTTCTGAATTGCTGATTTTGAGAGTTCTTCTAGATATGCAACTGAGGCTGGTCATTTATGTCTATTGTATCCACTAGATATATATGGCCATTTGAGGTTGTCACCGTAACACATTTGATAGGCTCTTTTGTGAATGTTAGACCATCCATCTAAAGACAGACATAGTTTTATCCTTCAGCTCTGTGGCACAATATCCTTATTCTTTTTCATATATACCATGAGTAGGAATTTGTCTGCAATTGCTTCTCTTGTTGGAGGAGTGTATCCTGGCCCCAACTTCCCAACCATTTTACAAAACAGGATGTTCTACCAATCTAAATGAAGAGTTGGTTGCTGAGACCATCTTGTCAAATATGCTTATATATATTTATATATAAATGTATATATCTATATATATATAGTTATATATAGTTATATATATATTTATATATATATATTTATATATATATTTATATATATTTATATATATATTTATATATATATTTATTTATATATATATTTATTTATATATATTTCTATATATATATTTATTTATATATATTTCTATATATATTTCTATATATATATTTCTATATATATATTTATATATTTCTATATATATTTCTATATATTTCTATATATTATATATATATATATATATATATATATATATATATATATATATCTTTCATTAAATGGGATGTTGTAGTACTCTGTGAAGTTAGAGGACTAGGGGAGGAACAGAAAATACTAAATGAAGGACCTGTGTTCTATTGGAGAGGTAAACCCTAGGGTAACAAGCAGGAATTAGGAGTAGGTTTCTTTGTTTGCAAACATTTAGAAATGAATATTTTGGAATTCTATGGTTTAAGAGAAAGAGTACCTTCAGTAACAATGAAACTAAACAATAGGTACAACTTAAAGATTGTGCAAGTCTGTGCTCCAACCACAGTGATGAAGAAATTGAGAGCTTTTATGTTCATTTAGCTAGCAAGAGAGTTAAAACCCATTTCACAATAATTTTAGGAGATTTCAATGCCAAAATAGGTAAAAAAAAAATAAGAGGAAAAACCATATTGGGGAACCATGGAATAGGCTAAAGGAATGAGAGGAAACAAATGCTAGTCAAATTTATGGAGGCTCGGTAAATCAATATCGT
>NC_061845.1:14538707-14541207 GCF_019202785.1 Penaeus chinensis
GTCACCACAATATAGGCGAGCGAGAAATGTGTATTATTAAGGTAGCACAAGTTTATATGGAAATGCATAGTGACTGGGAATCTTTATGGAAGTCCCAAGGAATCATTCGCAATGACCTAGGTTACCCTATGTTTGATTCTGCCATAATGTCGGATGAACCGATATGCCCTTCCGTGGGCCACCTAACCTCATCCCAGCGCCGGAAATGGTATTATACTTTAATCAAAAATTGCGAATAGTAGATATTTTTTGATTTGTCTAATATTTTGCATGTCGTCATTTAAGCCTGTTTAGCAACTTGCTGAATGATTCTGAAAAAGTCGGATTTATTGAAACACCCTAATGTACGTATGTGTATATGTATATTTTCATATGTATGTATATGTATGTGTATATATGTATATAGATATAGGTATATATGTATGTATTGCATATATTTAATTTTTTTTTTTTTTTTATATAATGTCAAACATCATTTGGGAGGCCTAGGAACTAGTGCCCCCCCCCCCCCCCCCAGATTCTGCACAACAGGTATTTCATATTGTGTATGGAGGGCCAACTAAGTGTCTTTCTTTCTTTTTTTTCTTTTTTTCTTTCCTTCTGTGTAAGATAAAATTTGTTCTATATGTGTTCCTGCATGTGTAAGACTAATTATTATTGTTATTATTATTTTATTTAGTTTTACATTTTTATTTGTTTGTTTATTTATTTATTTATTGTTATTTTATTTATTTATTTGTTTATTATTATTATTATTTATTTTTTTTGAGGGGGGGTGGGGTAGCAGTTTAACATTGTGTTTAATGTGTTGTATTATGGAATTAATATTATTAAAGGAATAAACTAGTAACTAATGTGAACGTTGAAAATAATCACTTGAATAAGTTTGTAACAATGAAATAAAAAGGCATAGAGGTTTCATACATTTCTAAGTTTCTTCTTGTTTCTTTGTCCATCTTTAGATAAAAGGTGTTAAGTAGGCAGCAGCCCATGCAGTTTTCCTTTTTATTCTGTTATTTTCCTCCCTATTTTCTGTTTTTTCTTTCTTTACTTCCTTTCTTATTGCACATATCTTAAATTGGAAGTGCATTTTTTTCTTCTTTTTTTTTCTTTATGTATTTGCTTTTCTAGTAAAGCCTCTAATTGCTGCCTATTCTGTCTGGTTATATATTATACTAAAAATTTACCATTTACCCACGGTTTAAAATGGAAAATAAAATGACATTCTGTTGTGTGTATAACCAAGGATAAGTAAGCTGAAATATTGAAATCAGAAAGCTTTATTCTTGTGTTTTTTATGCTTAACTTAAGAGTAATTATTCATTGAACAGGTTAAGTATTTTCAAAAATATTGTAAGAAGGTTAGGAACTATGTTTGTTAGTTAAAGTATATAATTTGTGGCCTCCTGGCAGAATTAACCATGAAAATGTTAATGATCATTTTAGATGGAAGTTAGGGAAGCTGAAATTTTGGTTTTCTTAGTATTACAGAGAAGAGTGAAACCTGGGTGAGTTGATTAAATTTGAGAGGAGGCCAGGGGCATGGAGAATATTGAAGTAAAATATAAATTAATTATATTTTTCTTAACGTTATTATTTTTTTTATTTTAAGTAACTAGCAATACATTTCAGGAAAAGAAAATAGTAATATGGATTTGAGCTTGTAAACTTCAACAAGTACCATTTCATGCAAGCAGTTGTCTTTTCCTCATTTTCTATCATTAGGAAAACAAAGCTTGAGTTTGATTCTTCCAAATAAAGTTTTAAAAAATCACTTCAATACTTCCTGCATATGGCAGTAAGTGAAAGTTACTTCCAAAAAGAAGGTTTTGCAGAAGTAGAATTCCAGTTCTTATGAATTTTTGAGTTTAAAGATAGGTTGAATTAAGTGGAAATCAAAATACTGATAAATGGAAATAGTATTTGAAAAACAAGTCATTATGCTATATTAACTTGCAAGATTATAAGGCTTTTTCTTTTAATATGGTAAGGGATTTATGAAGAAATTTGGTAGTTGATTAAGAAGTGGTAGGTTTAAGTTTGAGGATGACTCAGTAAACAGTGTTTTTATACAGAACTTATAAAGTTCTCTCCAGCATAGGACAGTATGCAACTTTTATTCAAGTAAGTGCAGTATGATGTAGTGGAACTTTATTTTTTGGGAATGGATAAAATGGTTATTTCTATTATAAACACAGATATGAACAAAATACCAATGTATGAAATGGTTGCTTTATAAAGTTAGATGGCAGTATATCATATTAAAATGATAATTCAATTAGTTCCCAATTTTCTAGATGGAGCAAAAGCTCATCTGTAAATGTGTGAATGAATTTAATGTCTGTAATTGATAATACTGTAAGACTGTACTTTTCAACCAACCTGGGAAGGTGCCTTAAATAAATTATATCAGCTATATCAGAATGGATATATAAATTTTGTCATATTTGTGGCAAATAAGGTAGCAAATAAGGTAGACTTTTCCTGTATGGCTCTTACT
>NC_061845.1:14548707-14563707 GCF_019202785.1 Penaeus chinensis
TAGAAGTCTGGTGAATGTATATTTATTTACTGATGCTAATAAAAGCATTTCTAAATTTGAAGGTATTTTGCTCCTTAACCCAAATCCTCTGGGTCGGTGATCCCTGGCTCTATGGGCATTTCCGGGAGGCTACCGCGTAGGCCTAAACTCATATTCCGGGGACTTATCCGGCAGGGTGGGGTATGGGGGGGACTGGGTGGAACAGGGAGGGAGGATGGGGGCATGGGGGGAAGGGGAACTCAAGAACAATCACCATCAGTTTCGTGGGAATGGAAAGTCCCGAAAAAAAAAAAAAGTGAAACCGAGACCGTCATCACTGATGACGGCCGGAACATTGGCCAGTAAGGTGCCGTCGTCTCTTCATACCACCCGGAAGATTTGGGTTAAACCCTTTAACCCATTGGATCTGAATGATGTGACCATCACCTCATGAAAAAAATTTGCTGAGGGCCAGGGTAATGGAATTATGCTATCACAAGAATTTTGGTTGAAGGTTGGGCCGATGGGAATGACATGAGTACACCAAATTCTTGGAAAAGATAATGACTCAATGGGCATTCAGGAAGGGCCTCTTGTATTACTGCACTCTATAAACAAGGATGGAATGTACCATCTGTGAACTGTGACTGTAAAAGAACCTACTCCTGGGAGGACATTATTTCCATGCTTAAAATGCTATTCCTGCCTGCTTTGACTGGAGGGGCAGGGTGTGGGTGTGGGTGTGGGTGTGGGTGTGGGTGCGGGTGCGCAGTTTAGCACATACCCTAGAATAAACTGCTGATGGAATGTTATTATTTTTTTATGTTCTGAAGAAAAATGATCACGAATATTCTCAAGAATGGTTAATAGTTCCAAGCAAAATAAAGTGCTAGACACCAAAGGAGATAATAGTACTATAGAAAAACTTAGCAGTGAAAAGGGTAAACAAGGGGATTATTGAAGGCAAGGGGGAACCAGCCTGGGAAAGTTGAAGTACCACTGATATAGATGAAGCAGGGGGAATGGGATGTATTGGGAGGGAGTGGGTAAGATGCAGACGAAAGTCAGTAGTCACTCTGAGAGTTGAGGGAATAGGAGCAGAGAGATTGGAGGATGGATGAGGTGTAAGTATATCTTGGGTCATGATTAGATAGTTTTGAATGTCCTCGAGAAATACGGTTGGTTGGGGATGTCTGAGAAATGAAGGTTTTCTTATGAGGGGGAGAATGCAATGGAAGATAGTTTGTCTTCTGCAAGGAGTCAAGCACAGAGGAGTAGTGATATGTACTGGGGAAGTAGATGTAGGAGTGTCCGGATTTAGAGTGGCAAAAAGGAGGGGGATGGGGTAAAAGTGGGATGAGGAAGAGATACTGGGGGGGATAAACATCTTGGGAGGGAGGGGGAGGGACAGAGTTTAAATGAAGAGAAAAACCTTGTCTGTGTGCTTCCTGTCTGGTCTCAAACTTGCAGATAGGGCAGCCCTTATAAAATACATTATGAGAGCCACTATAATTGGTACATATGTATGATTGTGTAAAGAAATTTGATCAATCATGAGCAGGTTGGGTGCAAGAGGGTATTGGGCTGTGGAAAGGCAGTGTTTAGCAGGGTGGCCTAGATACCAACATTTCTGACATTGATGGGGGAGAAGGTTGATATGGTCGGACAAGGAGGAACTCTCCACCAATATAAACATGGGGAAGTCATGTCTATGGGAAAGTAATCAGGACTTACAACAGCCTCTAGGGGGAATAGTGTACTGATACTGCATCATAGTCAATGAAGCAGACAAGTAAGTCTTCTCCGTAGTCTGACCACCCTTGTCATAGACAAGGCAGTCTGTTGAGGGAGATGGTGATAGTTCCAGTAAAAGTATTAAAAGAGGGAGGGAGGAGGCTGGGCATTGAATGGGTTTTCCATTAAAATGAAATGGAGTAGATAATGCTTTAGCTTGGGATTCAGCCTTAGGAAGTGAAAATAAGAAGGGGATAAAGAAGAGAAGGAAAAGGAAAGGGGGAGAAGAAAAGACCATGCAAAATTAATTGAGATGAGGGCTGAGGTCCATGGTAGGGGTAATCCTTTACATTGGGCCCCAGTCTCCGTCTCCTAAGCCCCCATACGACAACGACGAGCAAGGAATTATGGGGGTCATTGCCCCTTATAAAGATACAAAATCTTCATTACTGGCCAAGGTAAGCCTAGAATATGTTGGGGGAGAGAAATGGTCTACCCCACAGGGTCCCCTTAAAGGGTAAGGGTTAGGCAATTAAACTGGAATACTGTGCCCATTGGTTCCCTAGGCCATTCATGACTGGCACAAAGTCAGCCTTTCATCCTTTCGGCCCAGCAGTCACACCTTAGGAAGTAGAGAGCAGAAGGGGTTGGAGAAGAGAAGGAAAAAGAAATGGAACGTAGAGATGACTGTACAAAATTAGAAGAGTCCAGGGTTGAGGGAAAAGGTAGGGGTGGTACCCAGCTTTGGGCCTCAGTCTCCATCTCCTAAGCCCTCCTATGACAATAACAGGCATTCTTAACCCCTTTGACGGGTCATGTCTCTGGACATCATAACACGGCACCTGTACGCCCAGGTGATGATTTGGCTTGATATACAGAACCCCGCGCTCAAAGTCGGCGCGTTGCCATTGATCGCCAGAGTGTAGAGTTTTTTTTAGTTTTCTAAACCCTTCACCAAGGGGTTAACCCAATGCTGACAGGCGAAGAAAATAAATAAAAATTCTACACTCTGGAGATTAATGGCAACATACAGACATTGGGCGCGGGAGTCCACTACATCAAGCCAAACATCCTGCTCTAAGTGCTCTGGTGTACAGCCATACCCCACAGACCGAGCGGTTTGTTATAACACCAGTAGGCGTGGCCTGTCAGTATCGGGTTAAGAAAGTAAGGGTGTAATATCAAGGAAATGGCCTACCTCTTCTGCAATTGTTGTTTGTCTTTCAAATGGGAAATTTAATGTTGTTGTATGGTTTCTAGAAAATAAAAAAATCTGGATGTATAAAATTGATAAAACTGTCATAAAATTGATTATGGGTTACAGATTTTTTTGTGTATCAGAGAGAAGAACAGCACTAGAGTTTAAATTAAGAGAAAAACAGTGTCTGTGCTTCCTGTCTGGTCTCAAACTTGAAGGTAGGTGTCAACAATACATAGCAAGACCAGATGGCAGACTTCACACCTCTATCCAAGCAGCTGCCTTTCTCCTTGGACAGGACGCAGGTGTTGCCTGGCTTTCTCTTTTCGCACAGGAATAAACATCTGCCCTCCAAGGAAACCGCCGCATAAAAGGGCACGTGTGTAAGACGAAGGGAGAGACACGGCAGACAGGCTAAGCCACACAGGGTTCAGCTCCACCAGCTCGTCCTCCACCTGGGGACATGGGGGTCTCTTGGGGGGTCTCTTGACATCTTGCAGCTTAGTTTTGCCAGACATGAAAGAGCAAATCCATCAGGAAACAGTCTCCAGTGATATGACAGAGTCCAATGAAAAGGCACTTAAGTCCATTGTGAATGGCTGCCAGGCTACAGCAATATGTAAATAAATATGGTAGAGCTCTTGCTAGTGGAATATCTACATTTTACAGCAATGTTGCATTTAAATGTCAACCAGTGATGCAGGCTAATCATTTTCTCCTTATTAACCAAGATGCACTGCATAGTTCTACCTTTTGGTAACCTATTGTTTAATAATGAAGAGTATATTTTGCATTATTTTTATTGTGTGCATTTTGCAGGCACTGTTATTTTTACTGCAGTTTCAACCATGGTTAACTGTCATTAACATTGAGAACACTAATATATTTGAGAGTGCCACCATTATCACAGAGATATCACCTCCCCAGACTGTAGTGGCCATAGCAGGTACAGATGCCATGGTATTCGCAGTATGGTGCTGTTCACCAGAAGATGTAATGCTATAGAGTTCTGTAGAGCCCTAGTGAATGCAAAGCAGGTATACACTTGCAACAATTCCTCTAAGATCTCCAATGCCTCATTATTCAATTTACAATGAGTGAAAATACTGAATATCCTCCTAGAAATTAATTGTTACTAGTCACAGAGCAAAACAAAGACTGACAAAATCCTACAGTAAAATGACAAGAAAAGCTAGCCAAGTGGCAATAAGTTTGGACATGTCAGGGCATTATTTTTTCTCACCCACATGTCATGTCTCCCACTCAGCACCAATGTTGCTGTTGTAGCAACTACAAATGTCATTACTTTCTGATTACCCCTTGTAGTAAGAACAGGCTCTCTTTCTATGAGTTTGTGAGATCTGAGAGACTGTGGAGTTTTGGATCCTGGTATCATCACTCCCAACCTACATTACTGAATCTGGTACAGCAATACAGATAATGCAGCCAAAGTTGGCACATCCTTTTTAGCACATGTGGGAGGATCCTCCAGAAATAGTTGTAAAACTGAACATGTGCATAAAAATGGTCAAAAAATGTTTTGACTAAAATAGCTGCCATCTGACAAAAATGAGAATTTGGATGGTTACTATCATTATTACTTTTTTTAAATGCATAAAAAAATTAAGCATTCCAATTTTTTCCTCTTTAATTTCACATAACTGAAGAGTTATGGAGGATGAGTAATGGCAATCTATTCATAATACTTCCTGGGGGTAACACAAGCAAACCATCAACAATACTGACATTGTGCTGCCTCTTACCAACCTGGTACATGCTGCCTAAGAGCTTAGCATTATGAATGTTTCCAATAGAACTTTCATATTTTATATGACATATTTTTTTTGCATTCTTAATTTTTTTTTACATATTTTATAAAAATCATTGCATTACAGAGGAATAATCAGTGAATTTTAGTGAAAATGGTACCCACAAGAGATACTGAAAATGTTTGGCAGAACAGAACATGTCAATTCTATTTTTCCTAGAATAGTTGACATTATAAAGGGAATGCTTTTGTAATTAATTTCTCCAGTTCCTGAATTAAAAGGGTTGAAAAGAAGGACAGTTCCTTACAGGGCAAAATATGACAATTCTCTGTATTCAATCAGGACAAGATAGCAAAGTCACACCCCCAAAAAAGTAGAAGAAAAAATCTATATGTAATCAAGTTGGCAAAAACATTTTCCTTATTCTCTGTGCATATGAAACTCTGAAATGACATCCTTTGGAGGTAAAGTAAGAGAAAATTCTGAACATTGTTATATAAGGCATTGATTGGGCACAAGATAAGACTCAAGATAATTTCATGTTAACTTTAATCAAACTTTTGCCAGATACAAATTTAACTTAGGAAAGAAATGATAGGAGTATGATCCCGATAACAACTGTATTAAAAATTCGCCATGGCTGGCAATCCAATCCCCTGGAAGTTTCCTCCTGTTGTGTCCAGCTTATTCAATACTTCAAGCATAATATTAGGTGCCTAATAACTTGTAGCTTTATTTCATTAAAAAATTTGAAGGTTTTCCGGTATCTAATAGTGACACCATAAAATTATACTGCTACTGTTGGAGAAAGATAAGCTCCCTCTGATGAGCCAATGGCATGCGATGCAATCTGTAACTCAGCCCACCACAGCCATTGCATGATATCATGCCATCCACAGTGATAGGGTTGAAGAATTACTCAACATACAGATGATGTTTCACAAAGGAAAAAATGCTGACAGTTAATACCACTTTATTTTTTTTGGGAAAAAAAAAAAAAAAAAAAAAATAATGCTAATACATATTCTCAGGTCATCAATATTTTTTCTTATCCTCTCTTAATAACTACGATAGTGTTTTAACCTGTATAAGCGCACTGTTCCTCCATTATTACCAGCTGCCATATAACCTCCATTTGGCGAAAACTGTGCCACTTGGACTCTTGCCAGGTTTGTGCCCTCTCTTGGAAAGTTAGTGAAGTAGGTCATTGAAGGGAAATGTACCTGTTGGAAAATTAATGTTTTGTATATGTTTGTACAAAAAATATGCCAAGTACCCAAAAAATGTTCATTCTTTTTTTACTAATTTCTTCATCATCACTTTTTGATAGGTGCGGACATGTTTTAGCACTTGTGGTGATTAAATAGAAAACTGAAAAAAATTAAGGTATCAAATTTTTTAATCATAAGAAGTAGAGTACTACAAAAGAAATATATACAAGTAAATTTTTATAAAATTGATGAATAGATTATTTCCTATACACACAAATTCAAATCTGCTCACATAAAATACCTCAAATAGTCTAAAAATTGGGTAAATACACATATGTGTCATGCAGTAAAAAATATTTATATTGTTTGGAATGAAAAAAGTGCTATCAACTCATTGATCCCATGAGTGCATGTAAACACGGACAGTTTTGTTATATAAATTCTACTTACACACAGATGGTACTAGAAGTGTTAGTCACCAAGGAACAAATTACTCTACTATTTAGCCTATTCCTTGAATTTATCAGAAAGACTCATATTTTTGACACTATTATTATTTCCAATAATAATTACACTGGTAATACTGGCATCACCATCAGCAATAATGATGACCGAAACAAATCATATCCCAACTCAAAGAGGTAAGATAAGGTAGGGCTAGCAAGGGATTTTTTGGTAACTAAGTGTTCATGAAGTCATAAATGTGTACATAAAAATCAATAAAAGAAAACTATGGTGGAAAGTGTACGTATTCAGGACCAGTGGTGTACAGAACCTAAAATGATGATATAATTTAAGAGCCTATTTTAGAAGTAAGACCATAAGGATGAGTGAGAAAGAAAGTAAGGAGGAGGAAATGACCAGTGAAAGAAGGAAAAAAAAAAAAAAAAAAAAAAAGCAGGAGTTATGGACCAAAAACCAAGAATGGATATAGAGATCATGATAGAAGAAAGGAGATATGGCCAATGAAAGAATGGCAGGAGTAATGAAGCATGGAAGAAGGAAAACTAGGAAATATAGACCAAGAAAGAAAGAGATGAAAGAAAGATAAATAAACAAGAAAGAAACATATGGACGAAGAAAGAAATATGGAGACTATGAAAGAAGGATAGAAAGAAAAATACAGACAATGAAAGAAAGGAGACATGAATTATGAAATAAGGCAATAAAAATATAAACCAAAAAACAAAAAGATGATTTGGGTTATGAATGACAGAAAGGATATGAAAGGAGGAAAAGAAAATAAATACAAACAAAAATAAAGGAAATAAAGAAATATCAGTCAAAAAATTATTAAAAAGATAATGACAGAAAACATGGAAAAATGTACCTTGAAAGAAAGGAAAAAAGGATATATGAATCAGGAAAAAAGGAATGAGAGTTGGCGATATGAAAAGAAAAAATGAAAATGATACTGAGAAGGAATGTAGGGGAAAAAAGGAGGTTTGGACTTGGAAAGAAAGAAAGGAGCTAGGAACTAGCAGAGAATGTAAGGTAAGGCAAGGTAATAAATAAATAAATAAAATCCAGTATTGGATATTAATCATCAAAAAATATATCATATAAAGAACAACAATCAGAAAATAGGCACTTACTAATTTAAAAGCATTATCCTTGAAATCTGATCCCATTGCAAGAAGTTCAGAAGAGGCATTGAAAGTTAGTGAAGTTACAGATGTAACAAGTTTATCTAGAACTTTCACAGGTAATGGCGTATCCTTTGTAAGGTCAGCAGTGTCATATATATTCACAATCCCTGATGATGATCCACAAGCTAAGTATTGGTTGTTTGGAGAGAGAGCTATGGACATTCCATCTATGCAACCATCATCGTAGAACTTCTGGACACACACTCTACTGTTAATATCCCAGATTAACACATCACCTCCATCTGAAATGAATTATAAAGTATACTGTTAAAAAACAGTAAATATCAAAAAAGAAAAATATAGAGGAAAGAGAGAAATCTATAACACTTAATACTCCACATGATATGGCAACTTCAGCATTATTCTTCAAAGAAAAATCTTACTCTCAAGATACTAACTTCCATGGGTATACATCCTTGTTCCACTTGAATTGAAGGTGGCAGATGTTACTTCCTCTGAAGCCTGGAGCGTGTCAATGTGTGAGAGGGTTTTGGTGTCAAAGATGTGGATCAATGATTTGGACCCAAAGAATAACAAAAGTTCACCATCAGGGGAAATTACAAATTTCTGGAAAAGAGAGTAAAATAAATGAACAATAAATGTTCTAAAATGCAATAATCTTTCAATTGAATATTCAGAAATCTGTAGATCTACTAATTTCATTAATCAACCTTACTAAAATAAAAAATATATATCCATTACAAAAGCACTACACTGCTGTTGGCATACAGTATGTCAACCATATTAATACATAAATAAATCAATAATTAATTCTGCAAGCAACAAAATCTTCCAACTGTATTCACAGATGGAACTATCAATGAACTTTAATCATAAAAATATATAATAAACTAAATTTTAATAACTAAAAAGAAGAGATGCATACTTCCTACTTTAATCAAATGTCAAGACTACCATCATCTTCAACAAGCAAAGACAAAAATAATAAACCTTACCTTCATGCACCTACGGTCTTCTGATTTGTTCCAGGGTATCTTGATCTCTTTGCCACCCTCCATATCATACACAAAGAAGTGCCCATACAGGTCTGAACCAACCACAAATCGCCGCCCATCCTTGAAGAACTTGGCACATTTTATGGGGAATCTCGGGAACTTCATGTTCTGAATTTTGTGGTTGTGTAAGCCGTCAACCTGAATGAAGAAGGGGAAGATAGATATAAAGATAGATATAAAGAATACAAAATATATAAAAACATATACTACTACTATAACTAAAACTACTATCACTTGTGACATAAAAATTCAACTACAATAAGAATGAACAATGCCAATAAAAATAACAGTGATAAAATTATTAATTATACTGGTAAAAATTCTATATATTGTAAAAATTATTTGTGATAATTCTTTTCAGAATGGTTTCTTCCTTTTAGTTTATTTACCTAAATATATGATTAGTTGATAAAGGCAGCTATCAAGCACATTGGCCAAGGAATTTCACAAGTCTTTAGCAAGTTAAGTTGCACACCTGGAATAGTGTTGCAGAGCCATTTGTTTTTGAAAAGCCTGCTACTAAGGCCACTTGGAAAACAGGATTGAACTCCACTCCTTTGATGATAGCACCCTCAGCATAGGTTGCACGATTCAGGTCTGAAAGCATTTTGTATTCTAGCACCGTTTTGGGTAGCCTGGAAGGGCCTTCTGAAGATATGTAATTTCCAGTTCTCTGAAATAAAATAACAGGATACCTTTGTATTATTATACCAACATACAAAAAATATACCACCACATACTATAAGACCATTTAAAGAAAAAAACTGTTGATAAAACTGTTGGATACTTCATTAATCCATACCCTATTAAAATCACCCTCATCATCAGAATCATTTTCAATCTTGCGGTCAAGCTGAGCCCATTCTGGTGTTGATCCCATTGCTAACTCAAACTTTTCTTTCAACATGTTTTCATATCTCTCATCAGAGACTTCTCTTGCACCTCTCTTGCCTCTCATTTTGCTCATGTTGGCCATAACATCCTTAACTCTGTTGAATAATTGCAAAGAATTTTATATGAAAAACTAATTAATTTGCAAAGAATATCTTATGAAAACACAATTTTTTTTTTTTATCATAATTAAAACATTAAATATATCCAAACAATTATTTTCATGACCCTCCACAGTACCTGATATTATCATCATCTTCATCAACCCAAACTGGCTTCTTCTGAGCTGTCTTTCTGTCATCAAGGTGGAGGTCATAAGGATCATCAGGGATTAAACCAGAATCTTTTTCTTTTTTGTCCACCTTGGGTTGTTCTATGCTCCTGGGCTCCTCCTCATTGACTTCTGTATCTACCTCTGGTAAATCCACATCACCAAACAGGTCTTCTACTAACTCTCTGCAATAAACAAAGTGCATAAACAGCAGGTAAAAGCATGTGTATCTTAGCCCATTCGCCCCAGATTTATGTTCTGTCCCCTGTAGTTTTTGGTGAACTTTGTTACATACAGATGGCTCCACATGTGCTCAGCCAGCAAGGAGTCTATCAATAGGCCCTAATTACCGATCCTGATTTTCCCATTCCTTGAATTGGCAGGAAAATGTGTTTTTCTTATTAATACCATTGATACCGATACTGCTATTATTATTATTGATGTTATGATTACTAAACTGTCATCAAAATATTTTAGATAATGAAATGATACAAAAGACCCTTTCCTAAAGTGAAGGAAGAGAGTAAACAGGTGAGATAAGTATGTTCTGATAACTGGCTATTTGTTGATTAAGAACTTGTAGAGCCATCTATGTGTAAATACAATAAATAAACGTGTATTACAGTGGGCATGGCATGTATTCTTGCCACATGGGGCGAATGGGTTAAAAAGGAAAATGACACAAGATAAATTAAGTAGCCTTGAATTGTTTCCTAGTTATGACTCACTGTTGCACCAGTCTGGAGCTTTCAATCTGTTTCCTTTGTCAAAAATAACAATGTGATCTTCATCTCTTTCCAGTTATGGATATCTGGTCCTCTAGATATCTAAAATTAACATATGAACAAGAAACACTAAAAGCAACAAAACTTCCCTTGGTAATTGTTTACAAAGTGACCACACTCATCTGAGACTAAGTTCCTACTACTCCAGTGAACAAGCTTGGGGGCACTCTTGGGAATCTGGAGGTTTGGGGAGGGGGGGATGGACCCCTTCCTGACTGCCATAATTTCCTTGCTGACTGTTTCATCCCTTACAACATTTAGTGCATTTCAAGATGCAAATTGGTTTTACCTCATCATGAAGAATAGAGGCAGGATGTGGCTGTGTAGTAGCATGACCCCGCAACCTGAAGCTCAGCGTACTTCCCAGGCTGGGCATGCCCAGGTCCGCCGCCTTGTCCGCGCTCATTGGACAGCGGGCTCCCCTCGTTCCCTGCACGCTTACACAACGCTCGCCTACTTAAGCCGCGCAGGCAGCTAGCGAGATCACCATTCACTGATCCTCCAGCAGACCAAGAGCATAGCAGCAGCACACAAGGACTGCCCAGTCCTTAGCCGACTGGGGAGCCCTCCTGGCTCCCCTGTAGAACTCCAACTTCAGCCTTCATCACCCAGCCAAACCTGTGGGCACTCACACCCACACAGTCACTCCCTAAAGAGATAAGACACCAGACTAACATAGTAGATGGCCACATATCCATTTACTATACTGGTGACCCCGGAGTGACCCGACAATGGAGTGACACGTTCCGGTATATCGCTCGTTCGCTTAGCTCACTCTCTGGAGGGGGAGTACCTGTAGTAGCATGACCCCGCAACCTGAAGCTCAGCGTACTTCCCAGGTTGGGCATGCCCAGGTCCGCCGCCTTGTCCACGCTCATTGGACAGCGGGCTCCCCTCGTTCCCTGCACACTTACACAGCGCTCACCTACTTAAGCCACGCAGGCAGCTAGCGAGATCACCATTCAGTGATCCTCCAGCAGACAAAGCAGCAGCACACAAGGACTGCCCAGTCCTTAGCCGACTGGGGAGCCCTCCTGGCTCCCCTGTAGAACTCCAACTTCAGCCTTCATCACCCAGCCAAACCTGTGGGCACTCACACCCACACAGTCACTCCATAAAGAGATAAGACACCAGACTAACATAGTAGATGGCCACATTTACTATTTACTATAGCTGGGAGGACAAGAAACCTCTGATTTCTGATGGCTATGTGCAGCTGGAACATGATTATTGTACTTCACAGAATTTAGTATTATCCCATTAACTCCCACAATCTGGGTCACGTGACCATCATGTCATGAAAAAACTTAGCTTAACCCTTTGCTGCCGGGTGATTTCCCAATGCAAAAGCCCTCTCTCCTGGGCTGAATTCATAGTGGCCTCGGCCCCGCTGCCAGGGATCGTGTCAGCACCACTGCATAGGTGACATGACCGTACATGCCCCCGGAAAATGGGACTGGTGCACCATGGCACGTATGCACATGCCATCCGGAATATAGTCCAGGCATGCCATGGTATGTACGTACATGCCACCTGGCAGGAAGGGGTTAATGGCTGGGTGACAAGAACATGCCAATATGGAAAAATCTGACTGTGGGCTGGGATAATGAGAATTTCATCTAAGGGCTAGGGTGATAGGAATGACTCATCATTAATGCTCAAAGCCCTTGGAGGGTGTTTAGACTCAGTAGGCATTTAAAAAGGGGCTCTTGGGCTATATGGCTGGAAGAGCACCAACTCCAGAGGACACAATTTCCATACTAGGGATCCAATTCCTGCCTGCCATGATTGGCAATACAGGCTGTATTACAGAAAATTGAATATCATGGGAAAAAAAAAGTTACTTGCTATTATTACTATTGCACTGAGTTATGGACAATTGGAGTCTGATAATTGATAAACATAGACACAGGAAAATAGCAAAAAAGCAAAAAAAAAAATGCTTATACAGAAATTGAAAAGGGAAGGCAAGGAAGGCCTCAAGTAAGCCTAATGCCCTGATTATGGGCCACATGCAGGCAGAGAAGTACCCAGATCCAAGGTGTTAAGAGTTCATTTTCACTAGAATGTTGTAAATAAATTCAGAAACACAAAGTAGTACTGTCAACAACCTTCACTTCTGAAACATGTCATGAGTAGTGTGACAACAAAACTATCAAATGTATCCAGTATACAGGTGTGCATGAACAATTTTGAAAAAAGAAAAATAAGCATACATGATAATATATAATGTATGACTTATAAACAATGTTTATTTTATATACATATTTTGGTAGATGTGATGAAAACTGAAATAAAGAATTACAATAATAATACCTTTTTAAGACAGTCGCAATGACTCACATCTTTATAACCTACATGGCCAAAGACAGTTCTGCAAGGTTTCAGAGCAGGTAATTACTTCACAGCGCAGTATAATATTTATTATGACCTATTTTCTTTGTAGCAGCACAGTCTGAAACCAGCAGCTCTGCATACTTCCCAGGTTGGATCACATCAGGTCAAACAGCCTTGTCCTTGCTCTCTCACTGGCAGGCACTTCTTTCGACTCACTGCCAATACCTGATTAGTTGACATGGACACCTCTGAGCTCTCTCATTGGACTGCAGGCTCCCCTTGTTCCTTGTTTGCTTACATAGCCCCTGTGACTGAGAGAGGCAACCCATGATCATCCAGCTGCCCCTCAGCAAACAGCAGCAACTCAAGGGCAGCCATGCCCTTCGTCAAATCAGTGGGGTCCTCTCCGGCTCCCCGTAGACCTCCACATCAATTTCAACACCCAACCATAACAGAGGGAACTCACACCCACTACAATCACTACAATCTAAAAGTTGGATTACTGAGTTAACAATATCCTATAAATGTAAGTGGTGTACAGAAAAATCCATGGCCAACAGGTATACCCCTCATCTAAAATATATGAACCTCCCCTTGGCCCAAAAATAATACGTCTGATAGGCATGGTTAGGTATGTTTTTTGTGCTATATTCTATAGTTCATAATTCACAAATTATTCTGTGAACTAATCACTGCCTCAAGAGATGGGGCTGGGGCTAACTTGCACACAACTGAGAACCAATGAAACCTAAAATAAAGTTAGGATGAGCTATCCAATGACTAGTCATATAACAGATTCTTTAGAATACCTAAATTTACTGATAGCGACAATTTTTGTATGGATGGATTCTTCTCACCAACTAGTACATATAAAGGAATAATGCCACAGAACCAACTTCCAAACCCCCACAAAGGTACCAGGGAAATTGTGGGGTAAAATAAGAATAAATGTGGATGATATATAACCCCTGCCCTGGAAGACAAAGAATCCTCCAAGTATTCACAGCAGGATAGAGTGTATAACCGACATGCTGGAGTTTTCAGCATGTCGGGGAGTTTTCACAGCATAATTTCTATATATTTGGATAGTAGAGAGTGAGAGGAATCTACAGATACCAATATTACCATGGTTGGTCATGCAATTGTATTCTGAATATTTTCTCATATAAGATAAACTGTGTTTGTATTTTTACCCAAATATACTGAATATATAACAGAATTGTCTTACCTCTCTCTTCTGATTTCTTTGTGAGAAACAAAGGTATTTGTAGCTTCATAATTGACTTTTCCCCATGCATCTGGTTTCTTCTTTTTGCCTCGATTACCCACAGTGTCGATACTGAAAGCAGGTCTTTTCTTGGCCATCTTCATTGGTGCTTTCCTGTTTTGCTCTGGAAAGTTTTTTGTATGCACCATTGTGTTTGGGCGTTTCTTAATGTTTTTCTTTGTTCTTCCTTGATGTCTTTCTTTACTCATATTAGACTGGCCAATTTCATTTTTCATATCTGTTTGGCCACTTTTACTCCCGGTCTTGCTTTGGCCACTTTTATTCTTCATCTTGATACTGCTGTTAGAAATTCATACATCATAAAATCTGAAGAAAAAAAATAATACTCAATACTAAATGTACTGTCCAGTACAGCTAAAGTTACTGTTTGCATACAATGTTGTTGTTAACACAAAATTTATTATGAATTGTACGAACAGACGGTTAAATAAAATATCTATTTTATATGACTGACAACTCACGGAAACAAAATCAGTGTTTTGTTATCATCCGTCCTTAAAGGAAAACTGCATAAATTCGTTAACAAAATCAGACTCTAAAGTCCTCACTCCATTAAAGCTCCATACCTGTGAAAATTTCGAGTGCTCGTAATTAACTGGAAAAATCTAACCAATGTTGTCAATACAGGCTAAATTCTACACACTTGTGGGACTCCCCACGTGTTTACACAAACAGTGGGCATTCGAGTCTCGCATCGTGAGCCTGAGTAAAAACTACAAGATAGAAAGAAGAAAATATATATAATTTCTACATTCATACAGCTAACAACATACATTTTTTTTTCTTAGAAGTTAGTACACGATAATGAAAAGTTACTTTATATACTATATTAAGCAATATTGCATACGAATGTGTTTAGTACTCTACCTTCT
>NC_061845.1:14573707-14588707 GCF_019202785.1 Penaeus chinensis
TTGGTGGCAAGAAATCAAAGCATGAAGTTGGAAACGCGTAAGACTGGTTTTGTCCTTGAATAGTACCAACGCTTTGCCGGTTCTTTCCAGTCCTATCACAAGCGGCTTTCAATTATTGAATTGCATGTTGGGATACTTGTCGAATTAAACCACTTTCAATATGGAACTATTGATGAACGTTAAAATGAATGGAAGGCTTAGAACTTGTTTCCTGTTAACACAGATTTATCTTGTGTAACTGGAGCACATGGAGATCATATGGTTTGGTGAAGCCTTATAAAAATGTGACTGCGGAGGGTGAAAAACTTGTTTTCCCAGTCTTTAGAGGAATTTAAGATTTTTATTAATTTTTTTTTTACCTTGGTAACAGGGATTGGATCTAGTTGTACTTAGTGTATTTATTGGTTATTGGTCTTCTGGCATTAATCACCCAGGTTACTGATTGTTTAGTTATCTGGTTTTTAATTAAAATGCCTAGAATAAAAAGGTTCTCTTTGCAACTCATGCTTACTACTGCAACTAAGCATGGTACTTGAGAATGAACAGTAATGTTAAACTATGAATAGAACCATTTTCCTTTGGCAGTAACATTGCACATTTTCATTTTGAACCTTTTTGTATTTCACAGGCAACCGAAGATCTCCTGAAGCAGCACTACATTGATCTTGCTGATAAACCCTTCTACCCTGGCCTTTGCAAGTACATGTCCTCAGGACCTGTGGTTGCCATGTGCTGGGAAGGCACTGGCGTCGTCAAGACGGCACGTGTCATGATGGGAGAGACCCGCCCTGCCGACTCCAAGCCCGGCACCATCCGTGGAGATTTCTGCATTGAAGTCGGAAGGTGAGAAAAGTGCCTTGATGCAATTTTTTAGGCATAATTGGAAATGGGTATATTTTTGGCATCTTAGATCTAATTACTTCTATTCCAGTTTAAGGTCATTAAAGTATTTATCTTAAATGCCAGTAGAATATGTGGCTAAATGCTAAAGCAAAAACCCTTTCCAGGAACATCATCCACGGCTCTGATTCTGTTGAGTCTGCCAACAAGGAGATTGCTCTGTGGTTCAAGACTGAGGAGCTTGTATCCTGGACACAGGCCAACGAGAGCTGGATCTACGAGTAAGGCGTGCGAAAATTTGAGGAAGTCGCCCTATATTGTGCTGCTACAGTAGGTGGATTAGTGGCACAAAACCTAGCTGTTCCCAGTGATATCAAATTTTCTAAAGTCAGGAGTGCCACTTACCCACTCACACATTTAGGATCACCCTTCCTCATGCTTATTTGATAATAAAATATGTACATCCGTTTATTTGGCCGTTTTATTTTAAGTTTTGATCCTTGTTTTACGTATCCCATAGGATGGCTGGAAAAATGTAGCATGATCATTTAATGGACTCAAAGGCAAGATAGGATACTTCAGTGCCAAGTCTTGCTCCTTAGAACAATGTATCAGGGGAACTGATGCATGCAGGGCTGAAGTCCTTATAAATTACTTGTATTTGTATATTGTTCACTTGGAAAACCATAAACCAGAATTCACTAGTTACATCAATAGTATGCATGGTACAATTTATTTTACAATCAATATAGATCCCACATAGCCCTGTAGTAACCCAGATAATCCAGTAGTATTACGAGATGTTGATACTTTGGTTCCATTGTGTGGCATTTAGAATATCGTCATACCTTGCCTATTGTTTCCAGTATGTCCACCAAGGCTTTGCATGTGGAATTGCTTTTGTTGCCACTTGTCAAGCATAAGTTTGACCTTTCAAAAGGCAAGATGTCAAGGTTTCAAAATTTCCTACAGAATTAACCCTGCATCTTGTCCATGGCAATATTCTTTCTTATTGTTACATCTGTATCTTCCCTAGAATTAAGGGAGCACTTGTGAGTGTTCCTCGGGTTGGAGCTAGCCCCTTTTCTATAATTGGATGAAGGTTGTGGTAGATGGAGAGACATGGTAACAAACCAACAAAGTTCTAGATGTTCACTTTGCAATAATGTCAAGATTTTGCATGATGTCTCCCAATTGCCTTACTGCTTTATCTAATGAAATGCCTTTCTAAGTGTTCATGCATCTTTCAGTGTATTTTTTAACATATTACATGGACATCTTTGCCAACTGGTAATTATCCAGAATAGAACTATTAGGAAAAGTGGTATTTGTTAACAAGAGCAATGCACCCTCCAGAGACAAGGTCCAGAAAATAGGTTTTGTGCAAACCCAAAAAATCCAAACATAGCCTTTCATTACTATTCACAATGGGGGAGGCCTGTCCCTCCCTCATATTAGCACTTTGTGCCAACTGCCACAATTGTTACATAAAATTGTCCTTGAGTGAAGGGTACAGATCACTGCAGCAAGGAAGATTTATAGAAAATGGGCTTGTAGAAAGTGCAAAGTGTTTGACTTGGTCTCTGAGTGATGTGCAGTGGGTATTTGTGGTAAATGAGGTGCAAGCAGCTGTACCTGTGACTATATGTTTGACAAGAGGGTGTCAATAACCCTCTGTGCATTGCTATTGGTAACATTAACCAAAGAAGGGATTTCATAATAGAGCCTGATTGAATAAACAGTTCAAGGTTTTCCTTACTGGAATGAATTTTTAGCTGTTGGAGCAAAGCATGGATGCCGTATTCATGCAGTCCTGTTCTGGATAATTGTATAATTCTACAAATGCAATTTTAATGTATTCAATTTGATACAATTCAGACTTTGTTCAAAGAAATTAGATAGTTGCTCTATCAGGCACAGCATTAGATTCAAATTGTGCAACTTGGATTTAATAGCATTAGATCACATTTCTTTATGGCCCCATCCACTCAAGGGTGTTTTCTGCACTAAATAAACATTAGTCTAAATGGCCTTTCCACTCAATCATGATTAGTAGGCAAGGGTAAATACAAGCAGAGATAGAATTGCAGGCGAGCAAAGTACTACACAAGTAACAAGCAATAGTTGTTCAAGTCGGTTTCCTGCAATGCATGCCATTGTGCCTCCTGTTAATTCCCACTTGTGTGGACAGGCCTTAACCTATCCAGGGAGATAGGCACATTAGGCAGGCTTGCCTGGGAATTGACAAAAAGGTTGAGCCTTTGCTTCTGATGTCCCTTCCAGGGCATGTCCATGGATCATGCCTGCTTGTTTGGACATGGCTTAAGTGGACACAGGTGTATACTGGCATAAGAGGAAAAACCCTAGGCAGACCATCAAAATTCCTGAGCTCATTCTCTTGTGGACCTAATACAAGTGTGCCTGGGAACTGCTGTGGATAAAGATGCAATAACTTGACAGTGCTGGTAGAGGCAAAAGTGTGACAAGATCCCAAATGGGATGCTATAATTAGTACTTAATGTTATATGGGGGTGGGGTACAAGGTCAGGTCTGATAAGTTTTACTAGACCTAGTAGTGAACCCTAGCTACTTAGGTCTCTAATAGAAGGGGACACATTTTTTGTATCCACAGGCAGACATCAGTTGAGGTTGGGACTAAGGTTACCATATTAATTTTTTTTTTTTTTTTTTTTTTTTTGCTTACAACTTGAAAATAAGTACATAAGCAAGGAATGTCTATATCAGTCATTGAGTGTATCGGCTATACTGAATCCTCTCCACGACACTTGTTTGTATACTTTATTTGACATTTTTTTTCTCTCTCTCTCTCTCTCTCTCTCTCTCTCTCTCTCTCTCTCTCTCTCTCTCTCTCTCTCTCCTTCTCTCTCCCTCCCCCACTGTACCTTAAAAAAATCTACATATTGTATCACCAGGAATTGAACCATTTTGGTGGTCTGCCATAGTTCTGCTTATGTCCTGTTTGTGCCTGCTTTATATTGCGATTTGGTAACTTTTACTCGCACAGACACTGCTCCTCTTCTGGATGGGGCCTAACTGGTTTAAACAATAGAAGGTTTTAACATTTTAAATGTACTTTTTGAAGGTTACAACTGATTCTAAGTGTTCTTTTTGAAGTTAACTATTTTCATGTGAAGGGAACTAAGAGTATAATTTACATCAAAAGATTTTTGCCTAATTGGGTACGTTTGAGTGTACAAGATTAGCTTTTGCTAAATAGTTGTGTAGACCCCAAGTAATTATCTAATGTTTGCATTCTTAGTAACAGGTTATTAATGGATACAATAGGAAAGTCCACAAGGTATACAACACATTTATCAGGAAATTATATATATAATAAATATGAAATTAATTCTTACAATAGTGAAAATACATAATTTTATAATTAATTTTACGTGACTGCAATACGGTCTGACTAAAAAGACAGGTACAACTTTCCAAAATATATGTATAGTGACATGTAATGTTAAATGATATATATTCTTTAACAGTATCTTTATTTGTATGGAAGAATCTTGGTTCCTTTGCCATTTCAGTGAAGTCTGTATTGGATTACTGTGTACATGAAATTGTGATAATGTATACTACCCTCATATTAGAGGGTACTGGTGGATTGGTTTTCAGCTTTCCAATTGTTCTTGTTTGTTTGTGTGTGTGCAGTGAATGGCAGACTATTTACAAATTTGAAATGCACATATTATAAAATGAAGATTTGTTTATCTATTTTTGTGTGTATAAATGAAGTATTTTTGTTAGCATTTGTCTGTATTGATGCAAAAATCTTTTGGCCAATTTGCCAATAGTTGTTCAAGTCAGTTTAATTCAGGATTTAAGAAGTATAAAAAATGTGTGTTTCTTCTTTTAAGAAGAAAGTAATATCCATTTTGTAAGTGTACAAATTAGTTCCTAACAGTGCTTAGATCAGTTTTTATTGGGACAATGATATTTTGTTATCAGTTTAGTTAGATTGAAAATTGAAAGTTGTGTATGGAATGAAACTTCCTTTATTTAGAAACAAGATTCATCTAATACTTAATGTATATCTGCAATATGTGTCTGGTAATCTAATGGTGCTAATGATTCTCTAGCTAGCAATATAAATTTTCTTGTAAGTTTTACTTTTTCATTTTGATTATCATTAAAATCCTACCACATGGGTACAATATGCCTCTCAAATGTACATAACTGAGATTCTGTTTTGTTTCTTGTAGAGATGTTTACTCTCACACAGTCATGTAAGGTTCACCTATGAAAAGTTAATTAAGTTTAGGTAAAAGATTGTGGTATTTAAAATTTATTTTAACTTTTTTCATATAAATATTTTAAATAAATAACCCGGTGAGTTATTGTTAATGCAAATAAATTTGGTTAATTTTAAATGTATTGTTTATAAATATAACACTGAATGATAGATAATTTACTACTATTGTTTTTGTTTGTAGTTATATGCAAATCTTTGATGGCAACTTGTATTTCATGGTTGATCAATGTTGTAGCTTATGGATGTAAGCTTTTGGATATTATATTTTGCAGTTATTCTTGACCAGACTGTAGCTGACTATATTTCCTTCAATCACATTTGGAATAGCTGGGTGACAAAATGTGTCATATTGATAAATTATTTGTGTGGTAAATTAAAAGCAATAAAATGATACAAACTCTCTTCTTCATAATGCACTAATGACCTCTATCTGATGATAATACAAACAGTTTTAGGTGCTGAATCTACCTCCTTTTCCTTTAATGAAAATGTAATTGGGTAGGTCAGATTTACCTTCATATAAAATAATTTGCTTTCCAGGTTAAGCAAGGATATCACTTCAGAGATCAGGTGATGGTGATGTGAGCTGGATATGCAGATAATCTGAATATTGGTGGTTCTTCATATGTAGGTAACTTAAGCATGACAATTTTGCAGGTTAGTGGAGATTTTTGGTGATGTGAACACTGCACATGGACTGCAGAGCTTGAATGACTACCTAGAAGAACGTAGTTACATCTCCGGCTTTGCACCTTCCAAGATAGATGTTGATGTATTCTCTTCCTTGGGAAATGCCCCAGATGAGAAATACAACCATGTGCTTCGATGGTATAACCACATTCAGTCCTTAGGAGTGGAGTTGAAGTTAACTCTGGGAAAAGACTCAACAGATGCACAGGTCTTGCTGGAAAACAAAATGAATGAACAAAAAAATTCATGCATGTTTTTTGGGGAGAATGCATCAGCAACAAAAGGAGGGAAAAATAGGTGTTCATCACCAAGCAAGATTGAAGAGCAGAAAGAAGAGGCAGTTGTTAATGATGATGAATTTGACTTATTTGGTTCAGATGATGAGGAAGACCAGGATGCTGCAAGAGTACGTGAAGAGAGACTAAGAGCATATGCTGAGAAAAAGTCTAAGAAACCTGGACCAATAGCAAAATCATCAGTGATGCTTGATGTTAAGCCGTGGGATGATGAAACAGATATGAAGTCAATGGAAGAACTGATTCGATCTATCAAGATGGATGGTCTTTCATGGGGTGCCAGTAAGCTATCCCCTCTTGCCTTTGGAATTAACAAATTATCAATCTTGTGTACTGTAGAAGATGAAAAGGTCTCTGTAGATGACCTAGTTGAGAAGATTTGTGAATTTGAAGAATTTGTGCAGTCTGTTGACATAGCAGCATTTAATAAGATCTAAATAGGTAATTGGTATTTACATTAGCATTGGTGCTACTGGACTTTTTCAAATGCTATGAATGCTCATGGAATGTTGAATTTTGAAAGAAAAAGTTTGTATACACAATGAAAAGGGTCATATTTGTCAAGACCAACGACCTTTATATAAGTACCTATGATAACATTAATTGAATTTAACAATAATGATGAAAATCTGGTCCTCTCAGTTCTGTTTTCTTGGTAATAGCCATTTGTGTTCATCATAAAACAATCAAGTTAATACTACTCAATACATATGGGTCAGATCTGATGTTATGAATGAATCATATTAAGCCTATCAGAAGACAAGCTGGTGTTTAGTTTGGGGGATTAAATCATTCAGTCTAAAACAGTACATAATGGGAACAATATATTTAATTTCTGAACTGAGACAACAAAGTGTTTATATATTTATTTTTTATTTCAGTTTATTTAGCAAGGAATAAAACAAAATAAAAAAAATAAGTATTTTAGTTGTGTAACCTATTTAACAAGCAATATACTTCATTTAATGTAAAAATCTACATTGCCTTGTTGCTCAACTATTTTTTCATTGATTACTATCAATGAAACCTATGGAAAATACTGATTTCATGAGGGCACTTCACTCATTTCAAAACATGATTTTTGTTGTAATGAGGCTTTCTTTGGGAAAGTTAACACCTTACTGTGTCTACTGACCGCATTTACACCAGAGTGCAGCAAAGCTGAAACGGTGAGACGTTAAAAGAAAGCATATTATTGGTAGTTCCACAAGAATATATGCATGTGCTACAGTATCGTCAGGGGAGATTTAAATACCTGAAAGAATATGGTGGGTTATGAGGGAAAAACACAATAGCAAAAGTGAGGAACCAGCAAAGCCAACCCCCTTGGTTCAAGACTGAGGTAGAGATAGGGGTCTTCACTGGGCAAGAGAGTGAGTAGTTCTTTGACCTCCACGGTTGATCATGTGGGTCAACAATATTCTCTGGTGCCATTCTTAATCAGCCAAGTAGTATTCAAGCTTGACTTCCAGTACATTCATGTAGATTCATTAGATACTGTACTGATGGTAAGAAGTCCTAATAAGATGAAAACTGGTCTCAATATCCCTGTCCTTATGATGGTTAATGGTTAATGGTTAAACGCAAAATAAATGTGTAGACATCTAAGGTCATATAGCACTATAGTTAATGTTAGTGAAGGATGGTTGGGTTAGTGATTAGTTGTTAAAGCTGGGTTAAGGAATTGGTGAGTGAATGGGTTAGGGTCGGATGAGGTAATGTAAAGGGGTTAGATCAAGTGAAGGATATATATGCGTTTGAGGAAGGAAAACAGGTTGTCAAAGCAGAAAGTGTGAGATTCTGTAAGGATGTCTGATAAGTTGGGATGTCTATGCAAAGGAAGGTGGAGGTGATTGTGAGGTAGGGGAAGAGGGGGTGGAACGTTTATTCTGTCTGCTGCGGGTAGTGCGGGGAGGGAGAGGGGAAGGTGTTGGGGCTGTAGTAGAGATTGGGGTGTCTGGATTTAGGATAGCAAAAGAATTTGATTGGGTAGAGATTGGAGTGTCTGGGTTTAGGATGGCAAAAGAATTTGACTGGGGAAGGTAGGAGGCAGAAGAGGGGAAGTTAGAAGGAGGGGGGTTGGGTTTAGGAGAGAGTGTAGGAGCTTGGGAGGTAGGGGGATTGGCAGAGTGAGCGACATTACTGGAGTAGGGGGTAAGAGAAAAGCCTTGTCGACGTGCTTCCTGTCTGGCTTCACGTAGAGTGAGTCCAAGTCTGAATCTGAGAGTTGCTACCTCATACTCAAATTTGTAGGTGGGGCAGCCTCTATAAAATACATTATGGGGGCCGCCACAGTTTGCACATGTGCGTGATTGTGCAGAGCAATTTGATCGAGTATGGCCAGGTTGGGCACATAGCGGGCATCTGGCTGTGGAACGGCAATGTTTGGCAGGATGTCCTAAATGCCAACAATTTTGGCACTGACGAGGAGGAGGTTGGTATGGTCAGACAGGTAGGGATTCCCCACCTATGTAAACATTTAAGGGAAGGTCATGTCTATGGAAAGTAATTTTGACAATGTTGATGGATTTCTTACGATTTCCTCTGGGAGGAATGGAGTAGCATTGTACATATGTTGCATCATAGTCTGTGAGACAAGCGAGTAAGTCCTCTCCACAATCTGACCATTCTTTGTCATGGATTGGGCAATCTGTTGGGGAGATAGAGACAGTTCCAGTGCAAGTATTGAGGGTTGGATGAGGTTCTGTAGGGATGGGATTACCACATAGATCAGTTAGTTTTGTTAATGCTATAGCTTGGTTTTCACTTGTTACTGTGACGAGACGGGAGTGGTCGGGTCGGCTACGGAAAAAGAATTTGCCTACTTGTTTTTGGAGGCATTGTTGGAAAAGGAGGGTGTTTTGAGAGTAGGGAGCTGTGGGAGGGATCACGAAAAATCGGTCCCATTTGGCTGGGCTAAATAGAGTATTTAGGATTCTTGTAGAGGTGGGGGTAGAAGAAGTGCGGGGACGTGTGGAGGAGGGAGTAGTGTTGAGGGGAGTAGTGTTGAGGGGGGTAGTGTTACGGGGAGATGGGCAATAAGGTTGTAAGGTAGTAATAAGGGGAGATGGGATGGTTGATGAAGAAGGTTGTGGGAGTAAAGGTGTTGAAGTTGAGCATGTTGGGAGAGTAGAAATGTCTCCTGGGGGTTGGTTGTTGATTAGGGTTGATACTGTACTAGTATGCATTGATGATGGGGGAGTTGTTGCAGTGTTCGGAGCCGTGGTCAAAGGAGAGCTGGGATTGGGGCTATTTGATAAAGGGGCAAGCCTCATTGCCCCTAAGATTGGGGTTATGTCTTCATTATTGGCCATGATAAGCCTGGAGTATGTTGGGGGAAAAAAAAAGTCCACCCCTCAGGGTCCCCTTGAGGGGTAAGGGCCAGGTATGGCAGGGGAATACCGTGCCCATGGTTCCCTCAGGCCGTTCAGGACTGACATAAAGTCAGCCTTTCATCCTTTCAGCACGGCTCTCACACCTTAGGAGGTGGATAGTAGAAGGGATTGGTGAAGAAACTGAAACGAAAAGTATAAGTGGGAAAAAAGACTATGCAAAATTAGTTGAGTCGATGGCTCAGTCCCAAGGTTGAGGAGTTCCCCATCATTGGGTCTCAGTCTTCGTCTCCTAAGCCCCCCCACAACAACAACGGGCAAAGGATTGGGCGGGCTGTCCTTATGAGCTAGCTGTACTGACAGAAGTGAGAATTTTGTTCATTGATAGACCTGCCACTTAAATCTGCCAGTAAACCAAGAAAATGTTTGTGCAGGAGCTAGAGTGACTACACCAGACACAATCTGTGTCCATTGGAGTGACACTGCATACGCAGTATTCACGCAAAATGGGAGTATTTGCAAAAAGACCAATTTTATTAGATTTTGGTAAACCTGTAGTAAGTAAGTAAGAGAGGGAGGGATGGGGATGTGGCTGTTGGTGGTGAAAGGTTTATAATCCAAAGCCTGCCAGACTTCCATTGAACACACTGCCATGTGAACAATAATACCATTGTCTCCACATACTGTGTTTGATGACAGAGTCAATTAGATGCTGTTTACTCAGATGATTGGTCTTATCTCTTCAGCTTCCATTCTATGATGGGTATTGCTTGCTGCACAATTTCCCAAGGATGTATTGGTTACTTTGACCACTTACTTAATCAATATATGTAAACATGGGTTATCAAGGTTTTCTTGGAAACCAATTAGCAACACTGTGAACTTTATGGAAATCACCATAATGTATGAGAACTACAACTCTGATATACATTTTTGTAAACACTTCTTCAAAAAAGGATTTTCTACACTTAGGCTTTCTAGTTTCTATTTTGAGAGATATTTAAGAGAACTTTCAAAAAAGGATAAGTAAAAATATTGTGCTCACCAAAATTCAATCAAGTGCTTGGAATATTAAGGTACCTTAGTTTTTCCATTTTTCTTTAGCAATTTTTATTATAATTTATATATTTTATAAAATCTCCCTGTTGATCACACTGTCTGGTGCTTGGATTGAAAGGTCACATTTTAATATTATGAAATATTAACCCATTTTTCAGCTATTGGAAATCTAAAAGGCAAAATATAGTCATTCCATAATTGTATTCTTATTGCCTAGTTTTATTGCCTGAAATAAAACTAGCACCACAATTAATTGCATATATTTATTCTAAAAATATTCTTACCCCATATATACAAAGTATTTAAGTTGGATGCTAAACTAAGGATACTGTAAATACTATTACTTAAAAAGAAAGAAAGAAAGATAGAAAGAAAGAAAGAAAGAAAGAAAGAAAGAAAGAAAGAAAGAAAGAAAGAAAGAAAGAAAGAAAGAAAGAAAGAAAGAAAGAAAGAAAGAAAGAAAGAAAGAAAGAGAGAAAGAAAGAAAAAGGGAGAGAGAGAGAAAGAAAGAAAGAAAGAAAGAAAGAAAGAAAGAAAGAAAGAGAAAGAAAGAGAAAGAAAGAAAGAAAGAAAGAAAGAAAGAAAGAAAGAAAGAAAGAAAGAAAAAGAAATCCCAACCATTCCTGCAGTAGATTATCTGAAACAGTACCATTCTTTGATATTTCTTTAAAAAATAGGACAATGTAGAATATTTCTGAAAGAAGACCTTGAAGATCTGTACATGGTTTACCAGAGGAACATGTGTATAGCTGCTGCTTCAAAACCATTTCTACAGCTTGGCTTTGGTAGGAGAATCATTTTCTTGTTCTTCCTCAGGAGGTTTGTATGTCCACTGATAAGCTGGTAAATTCTTGTGCTCTGCAAGGGTCAAAGAAAATCCAAAGTGAAGTAAATGTTTAGTGCTAAAAAGAATGGTATTTGAAGTTATGAGGTTCTGAACTTATGGAAAAAGTAAATGTATGGAGACACTCCAAGTGATTCTTTTTATACTATTGCCCTACATTCAACATTCTACCTGCTTCCAAAGTATGTAAAATATACATTCCTATAATTTCAATATCCTGTTTTTGCACAGTTTCTTGCAGCCATAATTTGGGATGTTTCTTCATTCATGTTTTCCTAATATTTACTTCACATTATAATAACAAGGATAATTTAAAATCACCAGATTTCTTGCACTATCATAAGTGAAAGAAAAGATTTACAGTGCTACATCTCTACAATTACAACTAAATGACCTTGTAAGTCATATACAATTATTAAACAAAAACAAGCACCTGTCTTACTAGCATTAAAAGACATGATTACATGCAATATGGAGAACCTGAACCTTTATACAACATAAAAGTAAGAATGTTTGTGGACAGGAATTATATTTCATATATAGGTTTTTATATTCTACAAAAATAAGATATGCAATTTGCACACACCACAGAGAACTTACAAATATCTACATAGTAATGAGGGTGATGAACTTACAAATATCTGCATAGTGATGAAGGTGATATGAAAAAAAATATGCAAACAACTATCCTAACAGTAACATATGTTGCTATGCTGATAATCTGCCTAAATATAATCTTGGGTGTAATTTTGCATTCAAGAATGAAATTACTCAATATTATATTATTGAATTAAAGTTCTCAGGTTATATAAAGGTCACTTTTGGCATTTTGGTATTCTTAATGATTTTATTAGTATCATTATTTTGGAATTTTGGTATTCTTAATGATTTTATTAGTATCATTATTATCACAGTATTTTTACAAACTACTACTACTACTGCTACTACTACTAATGCTACTACTCTACAGCTACTGCTACTGCTACTGCTACTGCTACTGCTACTGCTACTGCTACTACTACTTACTACTATTACTATGACTACTTCTATCCGTATGACTACTACTACTATTACTATGATTACTACTATTACTACTACTTCGACTACTAAAACTACTACTACTACTATTGCTACTACAGCTACAAATGCTAAAATGCAAATAGAGGCAGTAATACCAATCACAATAATAAATATAATTATTACTATTAAAGTACATACAAAACATAACCTTGAGAAGTCTGTGCTACCTGAAATCTGCCACATGAGGGGTGAGTAAAGGCTGCCCCCTCCATCCACCTTCAAAGTTTCACCTGATATAAAAGCAGCACCTGGAGACAGCAGGAAGCACACAGCACTTGCAATCTGAACATAGAGAAAAGAATAAAAGTCATGTCTTAGAAAACACAATGTGGATTTCGTGAAAGCAAAAGTTTGTGAGTGCTAAGAGTTAATGTAAGCTTGAGCATATTGTGAGGCATATGGCAAGCAGTGTGATTCAAAAGGTAGTGGTGTATGTAGTGGAGTATAGTGATGAGGGTGATGATACGTGTCTGTGTGGGGGTGAAAGTGTGTGTGTACATGCATGAAAAGATATGTGAGTATAGTGAGTGGTGTATGTTTGTATGGGTGTGTATGGGAGTGTGGGTGTTGAGGCTTGCAAAGGCTGGGGTTGAGTAGGGGTGAGGTTGGAGTGTGGGTGAGCAAATGTGTGCATCGGAACAGATTCCTTTATGTCAATGTGTGTGATATAATAGATAATAATTAATATAAACTAACAAACAATGTCTTTTCAATGAAACACTTAACTGAATCATTCAGCATTACAAAATGCTTTTCAGATTAAAATTACTTACTTCTTGTGTTGTGCCAAGACGCTTTGTAGGAATGCCAGCACGGGCTCTTTCAAAAATATTATCTTCATTGTAGTTCCTTGCTGCTGTGGGTGAGTAGATGGAGCTCCCTGGAGCTACAGAATTTACACGCACTCCACTCTGTGCCCACTCAACAGCTAAGCTCTACAGAAAAAAGTATAAATGATAGTGGGCACTATCTACGCATTTCTATGTTAAGTCTGGTTGGCTAAGCTCTGAAACAGTTAACTGATAACTGTGCATGCAGTATCAAAAGCATTAGCATTAATAAAAAATTGAAGTGGATAATTGAAAAAGTACATATTCTAACTTGTATTGCTTTTGAGACTTTGTCAACATTAAGCCCTAAATAGGTAAACTTAAAATAATTTCAAGAGGAAAATATTACTGAGAAAACTATGTGGAGAAAAACAATGTTTAATGGTTAAAATAAATAAATGTCTTAGACATAAAAGGTCATATAACACTATGGTAAAGTACTGTGGTGAAAGGGTAAAAACAAGTTAACAATAAGGATAAAATGTATTAGATGTCAAAAAAGTTTGAGCGATATAGGATAATATGGAAGTGAAAAGATTAAAGAGAGGAGAGCAAATGAAGCGTGGTAGGGATAACTAAAACGGGAAGGAGTTAAGGGCATAGGGAGATTTAATCAAATGGAGGGCAACTATATGTCTGGAAAGAAGAGGAACTCTGAACGAGGAAAACTGCAAAAGTGCCATTATTAAACAATAATTAATAAGGGTAGAAATAGGTGTTTAAGAAGTAGGAGAAGAATCCAGGGAATGAGATAAGAGAACAAGGGAAGTGGTTAAGTATCAGGAAGAATGTCAGGAGGGAAAGGATCTGGAGAAGGACACTGTTGTCACATATGAGTAGCCAGATGGGAGCGGTAAGGATAATGGGGAAAGAAGAGGGAATGGTGCACATGGAGAAGGGGAGGATTGGGTGTGTTGGGAGAGATTAGGAAGAAGAGGGGTAGGGGGAACTTGAGGAGGAAGAGGATGCATAGCAATTACTTTGAATGTAGAGGGAATAGGAATTGAGACATTGGAGGGTGGATGAGAGAGCAGAATGTTCTCTTGGGTCATGTTTAGGAACTTTTGGTTGTCTTCAAAAGTTTCTGGAGGGGAGTTGTGATTTTCTTATAAGGAGGAGAAGAAGAAACAGAAGTCCAAGGAGGTGTGTGTAGGAAAGAATGTGATAGGTACTGGTTTGCCAGTGAGGTCAGTCAGAGTAAATAGTGCACGAGCCTGGGACTCAGATGTAGCTATTACAAGGCATGAATGATCAGAATGACTGTGAAAGAAAACTTTGCCTATTTGTTTTCGGAGACTATAGGGGCTATAGGGGGAATAACAAAGATTTGATCCCATATAGCTGGGCTAAAAAAAGTACTCAAAAGGTTTGCAGAGGTTGAATCAGTAGAAGGACAAGTGGAGTGAGGTAGTACTGTGAGGAGGAGGACAATAAGGATGAAGAGGAGTAATAAGGGAGGAGGGGGCAGACAATGAAGAAGTCTATGGAGGAGGAGATGGAATGGAGGATGTTGGGTGAGAGGAAGAGGTGTATTATGAAATTATGAAAGTTGAGTAATGATTTGGAATGGATATAGTTGACAACAACCAACCAGGAGAGGATGTTTGTATCAGTGGTCGGAGATCTATTAAGATTTCCTTTTTAAGGTTCTCTATACAATATTACAATTCTTATTTCAGCATATACTTCCTATAGAATACTTGTTTTCTATATCAAATTTTCTTACAGATTAAACAGTATAAGCAATTTA
>NC_061845.1:14616207-14618707 GCF_019202785.1 Penaeus chinensis
TAACCGAAGTTATTCGTACGTTCGGCAACTTTTGAACCGGTGGGACCCACAATTTCGTCAATTAATTAATGTAGGACTAGGGTTTAAGCTAGAATCGTTAATCACTTATTAATCACACCCTGCTCACCCCTTAGAAGTCGCTGGTATGTTTTGGGTAAATCCCAGGCGATCGTGTGATTCTTGATAGATTCCCGTAGGGAATGACACGAGCGCCCATCACAGCAAAGAGTAGGTTATTTATAGATTTTCCCAGCTTGTTTTGCTTCGTATAGTACAGTATTTTTGGGTATAGACCCCCAATGATGTCTGCATGCGCAGATAAACATGGCTACCTCGGGAGATTTGTTGACCCCGAGAAGATTCGCTTGCGAATATTTTTCACGTCACCATTCATTACCGCGTCATTCTGTCGCATATCATTATATGTTGAATTCAAAGTAGTAGTTGAAATAATTTTGTATTAATTGTATGGCTAGTTTATTGCATTTTTGTTAGTATGAACGTTAATCTAAGTATTGGCATACATGTCCGCTCTGTGATGTCAATTTCACTTTTCATTCTCATTGAAGCTCCCTGTCGCTCACACACACACACACACACACACACACACACACACACACACACACACACACACACACACACACTCACTCACTCACTCACCACCCAAAACATAAGACACTGAGACCTTTCATTAATAGGGTTTGTTGCTGTCGTATTTGCAGGCGTAAAGATCTATGACGTCGATTTTGTCAGTCGTGACGAGTGACTAGTACATATATTCTTAGTTTACATACATTTCTTCTCTGCGTTACGACAATTGGTTCAAGTAAATTCTTGCAGATTGCCGTTGTCGTTTCCCTTATTTACTCTAATATCTGTCAGAGATGGTTGTTAGTTCAAGCCAGGTCCTTGCGAATCGCTACTGACGTCTCCCTCTTCTATTTTCTTCTTAACCTTTGTGAAAGTAAAACACAAAATTAAAAAAGACGAAAATAACGTAAAATCGAACATTATAAACTGCAAATTTATATAAATAATCGGCTAATGACCTTCGAGGACGGACGGATTATCCAAGGACCAGGATGAAGAGGACGACAAGGACGAGTGTGTGTGTGTGTGTGTGTGTGTGTGTGTGTGTGTGAGCGACAGGGAGCTTCAATGAGAATGAAAACTAGCAGGCCAGGGCTAGCCAAGTTGGGCCACTCTTGAGGCAAATCTAAGGCGTCTCGAGGGCGAGGCATTAGTAATGGCCGAGCAATATGCCGTGTACATAACCACGATTTGTGTATGACATTAGCCATACACCGTGTGGCTGCTTGCCACATGGCTCAATGTCCAGGGGAGAACCATCGCTTCAGCGAGGAGTAGCTGACGAGTTATCTGACCTTGTTTGACCTCAGCAGACGTGCCTCAGCTCCCGCGGACTCAGGTCATTCTCACCAGCCTTCCGCCCCCACAGGGCTGGTCGTCACTTGTGTTGTGAGCCGTACTTACGATCACTGCTGTTCACTATAAGCCTTTACAGTGTGTGTTGTGTATGTGTGTGTGCGTTAATGGTATAAGAAATTGGATAATGGTATAACGGACTGCATAATAAGAAATTGGATAATGGTATAACGGACTGCATAATAGGAATTGGATAATGGTATAACGGACTGCATAATAAGAAGTTATGGACTATAATATACAACCTACTTGTCTACGTACATAAATCTGTCTTTTGTCTCTCCAAATCGACATCTATCAATCACACTACACGCACCCTAAATTTCCGGTCGCCGAGGATTTCGAGAGATGACTATCCCGGTTGCCACCTACTTATAAACTGTTTGTCTGTCTGTCTGTCTCTCTCTTTCTCTCCCTCTATCTCCCCGTGGGCAAACAGCAGTAGCTTAGTAAAATACAGTAGGGTAGCGGCGCTCGATACATTTGCCATCCATGGGCCATCTGCGTCCCAAAGATTCACGGATATGGTTTAATTAACCACGCTTATGATAGTCCACCAGATTTCAAAGAAAGATATGAACATCTAGAGGATACAATATGTGAACGATTTACTCATAACTAACTAAAAAGTATAGATAAAAGGAATACTAATCCCATTTCAAAAGAGAGGGAGAAAGCAAAAATGAAAAAAGACAAAGAAGCAGAAACATATATCGTTGTAAATTCTAAAACCTGAATTTGAATATTCTCCATGAAAATTATGTTATTCGATTCCCTTTGAATCTTTATTTCCTTCAGTGGAATTATTGTTTATTGTTCCATTACTGATTTCATTCTTTATTAAATAGCGGACGATGATTCTCCTGTTTCATATTCCTCCCTCGCTTTCCCTTGTTACGTGCACATAGGACCCTTTCTTATCGACCTTCTTTTACTGTTTCTTCCTTTTTCTGTTTATTTTTGTTTTTCCTTTTACAAGAAATCAATACGGAGTTAGGGTTGAGTGTAGGGATATTCATACCGGATAACCTTCGCGTGTTTGACATCGAAGGGG
>NC_061845.1:14623707-14628707 GCF_019202785.1 Penaeus chinensis
CTTACCTTACACCAGGAGACACACATACAAAGAAACAGAAGTAAGAAGAAAGAAAACTGTTCACTGTGGTGTCGTTTTTTTCTTTAACTTAAAATATGAAAAATCTTATTTTCGATATGTCGCAGGCACTTGAGTGAAAGCGACTACCCTTCCCGAACAGTCGTAGACGTCACAAACCTGGAAGAATCACAGGAATTTTACGGCCTACTTACGAAAGATCTGAGAGGCCTTGGAATGCTCAACTGCAGGGCTTTTCTGATCGACGTCACGCCACTGCAATCACAGCCTCTGCTAAGGTTTTCTTTCAGTTTTTATTGTGAAGTTTTGTGTCTCTGTGTGCATATAATTTCCTCCACTTCTATGTATACTTCCATTATGATTGTTTACAGTTGTGCTTTCTCCCCCATTTCGTTATTTCTATCCATTTCTTTTCCTGTGTTTGTCTATCCTCCATCTCTCACTCACATGAGGTTTTTCCTATTTCATCGAGCTAAAAAAACGCTAAAGTAGAATCTTACAACTATGTAACACAGTGCAGATGCCTTCAGTCCCTTTCCACATGAAGTGACTTCGAATTCACATCCTTAGGTTCCTGGAGGACATCGAGCTCTACAAGAAGTCCGACACCTACGTCTTACTAGTCGGTCCTGATCACAGAGCTGCCGACTTCCTCTCGCATCCCGCCTTCCGAAACACAGCAAACATCCTTTACTTTGGACATCGCCTTCGTCCAGCATCGAAAGACGTTCCGCAGGGCCAGTTCGCGAGGGGTACGAGGACACGGTCACTGAGGCCGCAGGTTCGATCGATCGAAGTTCATCCATGACAGCATGGCAGGTAAGTGCCCCTAAAAGAAAAGAAAAGAAATAAAATGAAAGTAAGAAAACAAATCGGAATGAGAAATTGGATATGATAACAGTACAATGTTCATGTTTCACTTAGGGAAAATGGAAGCCCGAACTAATGTAAGTGAAAGAAAGAGTTATTAATAAAAATCTTTGAAGGACCGAACTCGTGCCACTCATGCCACTGAAAGCTCTAATCGATTATCGTTAAATGTATGACATCACGTGCTGAGTCCAACCTTGCTTTCGGGGGGGAAATTACATACTTGGAATTTATTATTATCCGTTACAGTCATGGCATCTAATGCCTTACGTAACAGTGCATGGTTCTTAACTATATCTTCTCAAATGACAAACACAAACACACACATATACACACACACCAATCTATCCTATATAGCAATTATCACAATTATACAGCGGGTACATATCGCTCCTTACGCATTTATTTCTCCTATTCTTTTCATCCTATCATTGTCACGTGATTCTAACAGAACAAGAACAGCGTATAGCTACGTACACTAGGTGCTTCTACTGCAACGACGGCGAGGAAAACCAGTTCATCATTGACAAGTGGACACCGCAAGCAGGCTTCACGTATTCGGCCAACCTATTTCCAGGTATGATGTGATTACTATGTTTTTGCATTTATATATTTTTATCAATCTTTTTTGAGGGGGAGCAACAAAGTTAGTGCAAAAAGAAGGAGGAAGAAGAAGAGAAATTGGGAAGCAGGGAGGGGGGAAATAGGGGAAAGGGAGAAACTCTAGTTAGCGAGGGCCATGTTTGCCTAGGCTTCACTTGTTCAGCCAACCTGTTCCAGGTGTGCTTCTTTTTGCGTAGCGGGGAAAGAGAGGCGAAGAGGAAAAAAAAATAGAGACTAACAGATGGGAAAAAATAAAGAGTGGGGAGGAATTAAAGGCTTAGAGAAGAAAAGAAAATACCTAAATGATATAACAATGAATGAAAACAGACGAATGAAAAATGACGATCCATACACAAATACAGATCACTCGAGACCTTCGCCCCCCCCCCCCCCTTTCTCCCGCAGACCAGTTCAAGACCTTCCACGGCCACAAGTTCAACGTGGTGGCCATGAACTGGTTTCCGTTCACCAAGTTCATCCAGCACAGCGACGAGGGCGGGACGGTGGTCACACCGCAGGACTCGCTCGACATCCGCATGCTCAACGCCCTGGCCGAGGCGCTCAATTTCACGTGAGGAGGGGCGTGGGGCGCGTGGACGGGCGCACGGGAGGGCGGTATGGAGGAAGTAGGAAAGGCGTGAGGAAGAGTGACAGTGATATATATATATATATATATATATATATATATTTGTCTGTGTGTGTGTATGTATGTGTGTTTATAATATATATACACACACATACACACACACACACACACACACATATATATATATATATATATATATATGTGTTTGTATGTGTGTGTGTGTGTGTGTGTGTGTGTGTGTGTGTGTGTGTGTGTATGTGTGTGTGTGTGTATTTATTCATATATATATGTATATATATGTGAGTGTGTGTATGTGTGTGTGTGTGTGTGTGTGTGTGTGTGTGTGTGTGTGTGTGTGTGTGTGTGTGTGTGTGTGTGTGTGTGTGTGTGTGTGTGTGTGTGTGTGTGTGTTTATAATATATATATATATATATATATATATATATATATATATATATATATGCACACACACACACGCAAACTCACACTCATAAATATTGTGAAGAGATAATGACGATATATTCAGAGGGGCCGATAACTACGCTTTATAAATAAACTAGGATCGGCGAGGTGAATAGACGGCCGACTCTCAATGGAAAGCCTTATCATGTAGATCGATTGAACTCCATGTCAAGAGAAAGGTGAAGTCACGAAGGTTTCATGTTTGTGTATTTGTCGTCCGCCTTTGGAAACGCAGAAAAATATATAGAAACAAACAAACAAACAAAAAATGTAATATAGACAGACAGGCACAGGAAATGTTGATAAGCAGCATAACGGTGTGTCCTTCCTTCAGGGCATAACAGACAGGGTGGATAATTTGACAGGAAAACACACTGACAAGCAAAGAGGGAGCCTTCACTCGAGCCAATTTTCAGTAGACAATGGCTATCACTCTTTTATGGCGCTACTGAAAAGTGGAGAGGGATTTCATGGACACCAACACACGAGCCACTTTTTTCGTGGCAACTGCAAGCAATGCCATCATGATTGCCAAGGAAATTACATGTGCTGAAGAGAACGTCGCAAAGGAAGGTAAAGATTACATCCGCAGACTCCGTGCCGGACTTTGACATCGAGGGCTCGGAACACCGAAACTGTGGGGGACTGGCCTCAAGGAACATTAATTATTCCTAAATCATCTGCTTGTACAAAATGCATTATTGTAATTCATTATGAAATACGAGATGATTCTAACCACCTATTTTTTCTTAAGGGACTCGGTCTTTCTCATTTTTCTCCCCTTGTAGAAAATCATGCCAAACACAGGCCACTGCCTAACACATTTCTGTCCATAGTTTCTTCGTATCATTATATTATTTTAACTGCAAATCGTACAGGGCTAAGGAATTCTCTGTTTCGCTTATGAGTTTACAGTCAATAAGGCATTTTATCATTTGGGCCATCAACTCACTGTCTGCTAGGTTAGAAAAGATGGGACGTGTTCTGGCTCCCATGTGAATAAATTATTTCCTTCGCACTAGTGGCGAGTCACTTTATCTTGGCGCGAAAATGGAAAAAATGGTCGCCATTTTTTGGTGGCTGCCACGAAAAAAATGAACGTCTGTGGCCTTCTTTAAAATCCCTATTTCTCTTTTCGAAACAGTAGCAGCCAGCGTCCACTGTAAATTGTGTCGTGTACGGGGGCTCGCATAGAACAATATCGAACGCCATACCCTAACATGCACACAGAGAAACAGATATATGGACAGAGATAAACAGACAGATCACACGACAGAAACAGAAAATCAAATGGGAAATATAGACAAACATAAAATAAGCGGTTAGACAGATAACGACAGATCACACAATAAATAAACAAAACAAGCTAGAGGGTAAATATAAACACAACAGATCAGATAACAAAAAAGGGCAAGCGGACAAACAGACAAACTGACAAACATATAAACAAACAGATCAGACGACTTTCACAGGAAGAACCAAATGACAAACAAAAACACTAAATGAAATAAACCACACTTACAGGTACGAGATGCGCACTCCTTGGGACAACCAGTGGGGGACTTCAACGCCATCTGGGAACTGGACGGGAATCGTCGGGACTCTGCAGCACCATAAGGGCGATTTTTCCATGATGCTGTCGTGGATGGAGCCTCGCTTGCCCGTGGTCGATTATTCTAGAATCTACGCGTCCGAACCTTTGGTCATGGTTACTTCGAAGCCTAAACCATTATCACAGGCATTCGCACTCGTCAGGCCCTTTGCAGGTGAAGATCTGTAGTAGGATATTGGGAAGGAGTAATATGTGACAAATGTCATAAAAATATTAATATTCCTGGTATATCGAACATCAATGTCCCTTTTATCTGTGCTTGATTTTCTTTTCATATATTTTTTAAATATAATTTGTAATTTTATAGGATTTTGCTTGTTATCGTTGCTTGACTTATATATAAAAATCTGGAGAGAAAATTCGTAGAGTACGACATGCATTCTGCTGATTGTGAATGAGAGTCACCATAGTGTCTGTCTAAACATCTATTTATATGAACACAAAGTAACTTTTAGGCTATGGATTCACTTCAAGAACCCGAGGTCGTATTGTAAAGACCACCCCATATTCTTACATCAGCCTATCAGCCTAACCACAACTATCATCACCTCCTCCCTTTCCCAGGCAGCCTCTGGTTCGTAACATTCGTCTCCACCGTGGCAGCTGGCATGGTGCTGTGGCTACTGCAGCTGTGGTGGTCCAAGATGTCCGGTGGCAAGAAGCTGGAGTTCGGAGATGCCACGCTGATGACGTGGGGGATTCTGCTCGAGGATCCGCCGGTGAACATCCCGCGCAACGTCACGGCGCAGGTGAGGCTCGGGTGCTGCTGCTCTGCGGGTTTTGACTTTCATTCGGCTGTCGTTGGTGGCGTCCTGTCGCTGCTGTTTTTGCGTCGTGTTTTTTTTTTCG